>NW_028320052.1:0-175655 GCF_062004578.1 Staurois parvus | reverse complement strand
TTCTTTGTTACCAATGTGCACTGATAGATTGCACTGATGAGGATGCACTGATGGGCACTGATAGATTGCACTGATGAGGATGCACTGATGGGCACTGATAGATTGCACTGATGAGGATGCACTGATGGGCACTGATAGATTGCACTGATGAGGATGCAATGATGGGCACTGATAGATTGCACTGATGAGGATGCACTGATGGGCACTGATAGATTGCACTGATGAGGATGCACTGATGGGCACTGATAGATTGTACTGATGAGGATGCACTGATGTGCTCTGATGGTCACTGATAGATTGCACTGATGGGCACTGATATATTGCTGTCATGGTTATTGATGAGGCTGCCCTGATAAGACGGCACTGATATGCTGCACTCATGGGGCTGCTCTGATTGGCACTGATGGGGCTTCACTGAAGGGCACTGATAGATTGCACTGATGAGGATGCACTGATGGGCACTGATAGATTGCACTGATGAGGATGCACTCATGGGCACTGATAGATTGCACTGATGAGGATGCACTCATGGGGCTGCACTGATTGGCACTGATGGGGCTTCACTGAAGGGCATTGATAGATTGCACTGATGAGGATGCACTGATGGGCACTGATAGATTGCACTGATGGGCACTGATAGATTGCTGTCATGGTTATTGATGGGCTGCACTGATGAGGCTGCCCTGATAAGACGGCACTGATATGCTGCACTCATGGGGCTGCACTGATTGTCACTGATGGGCCTTCACTGAAGGGCACTGATATACTGCACTGATAGGTCTGTAGTGATGATCATTGCCCTGATTACCAGTGTATATGTCCCCTGTCACAGGAAAGCCAAGTATCGCCTTTCTCTTCCTCAGCACTGTAACTGTGATTGGACACAGCTGATCACATGGTAAAGAGCCAGCGTCATTGGCTCCTCCCCCTGATCGGTGATGCGCTGCGTCCAATGGTCACGGCTCAGAAGCGATGGCGGCGCTGTGCGCCAAGAATGGGACGACAGAACAAGAGCGGAAGCCGTTATAAAATGACAGATTGCAGTGTCAGTTGTGTGAGTTGTCGCTGTCCTCCTGGAAATCCCGACACGTTGTTCTCCTCCAGGTCGCTGATGCCTCTCCAGTCGCCGTCATCTCGTCCAGCGTGCCCGCCAGTACTGGGGTGCACTTACCTGTGGGCGCCGTAGTTACTTTGGCTCCGCCCCCAGACATCATCGGGATGAAGGACAGCGGAGGAGATGTAAGTCCCTGATTTCAGTCTTCTGCTTCATTCTGCCTCAAGTATTCAGGGAAAGGGAAAAGCTGTCACTTTGTAACAGGTTCTCTTTATAGCCCCGCCTCCTCTGCGGCTCTTTTTGTATAAACGGTTTGGTTAGGAAGGGAAGGATTACCATACACTTACAGATCTAAAGCCAGCGAGTTATAGAGGAAATAATGCAGCATGCAGACCTTTTACTAAAGCGCAACTCCACCAAAAAGGGGAAATTCCGCCTTAAAGTGACATCAACCACTTGCCTACCGGGCACTTTTACCCCCTTCCTGCCCAGGCCAGATTTCAGCGCGGTCACACTTTGAATGACAATCGCACGGTCATGCAACATTGCATCCAAACTAAATGTATCTTTTTTTTTTTTTTAGACAAACAGAGATTTCTTTTGTTGGTATTTAATCAGCACTGGGGGGGGGGGGGAGGGGGGGGTTAATTTATGTTAAACAAACGATGAAAGACCAAACATTTTGAAAAAAACACATTTTTGTTTAGTTTCTGTTATAAAGTTTTGTAAATAGGTGATTTTTCTCCTTCACTGATGAGGCGGCACTGATGGGCATTGATTGGCGGCACTGACAGCCAGCACTGATGGGCACTGACAGCCAGCACTGATGGGCACTGACAGCCAGCACTGATGGGCACTGATAGCCAGCACTGATAGGCAGTGATAGTCAGCAATGATGGATATTGATGAGGCACTGATGAGACTTCTCCAATATGTGGCACTGATAGGCAGCACTGATGGGCACTGATAGATAGCACTGATGGGTACAGACAGGCATCAATGATGGACAATGAAATTCATCACTGATAAGCAATGTACTGATGAGCACTGACCACTAGCACTGTTGGGTACTGATAGCCATCACTGATGGGCACTGATAGCCAGCACTGATGGGCACAGTGATGGACAATGAAATTCAGCACTGATAAGCAATGTACTGATGAGCACTGACCACTAGCACTGATGGGTACTGATATGTGGCACTGATGGGCACTGACAGGCTGCACTGACTGGCACTGATAGGTGACAATGACTGGCACTGATAGGCAACACTGATGGGCACTGACAGGTGGCACTGATGGGTCTACACTGAGCAGTGCCCTGATGATCAGTGTAGATGTCCCCTCTGAGGAATGACGATTACCGGCTCTCCTCTCCTCACATGCTGTCAGCGTTAGGAGAGGATTGCCAATAACCGGCATTTCCTTCTTTACATGTGATCAGTTGTGATTGGACACAGTTGATCACATGACAGAACTGATATCTTCGACTCTTTACTTTGATCGGTGATCCTGTGTGTTCTAGGGATACGGCGCACCACCGATTGCCACCCCGCACTCCCCCGAGAGCCCCCTGATGATGTCTGCTCTGTCATATGACGTCCTCCCAGAACGAGAGAACCGCCCCCCCCCTCCCCCCCGCCTGTCCTTTCCTTCTATTATTACTATTATACAGGAATTATGGCGCTAACAGTATTCCCAGCGCTGTACAATATAAGGGGGGCGGTACAATTACAATACATTTCAGTACAGAAGGAATAGGAGGGCCCGGCTCTTGGAGCTTACACTCTAAAGTCTCCATACCAGGGTCAGTCACACACCCCATACTATGATCTGTCACATGTTCCCATACCAGAGAGGCATGATGGGATTTGTAGTTTCAGCACAGCTGGAGTTTGAAGGTCGCCTGGTCTAGGCTGTGGCCCCTCCCCAGAAAAGCTATAGTACTCTATAGGGAAGGATTTGGGGGCTTGTCAGGGTCGGCTACATAGACCTAAAGATACAGTTGGATCAGGAGATGTGTAGTCTCTAATGGGAGCTTTATATTTCTGTGTCCACATTCAGCGCAGCAACACAATGGGGGAAACATCAAATAAATTAGGGGCCCTCTTCTCATGTCAATGGGGAGCCCCAGACCCCTCCCAGCCAGCTGCTTTGGGGAATGAAGGGGGTGAACAATAATCAAGCAGGTTAGGAAACCCAAAAACCTGTCCTGAATGTCCTTCCTCCCCTTCCAAGTATATCAGCCATGGTGGGGTGGGTCATGGTTTTACCACCCCCCAGACTGCTTGGATGGAAGGGGCTGTACACATGATTTGCGGATGCAGCAGAAATGATACCCTCTGTCACATTTGCCATCGGTACTGCTGAGTGTGAATGGGACCCGTCACAACTGCCCTGCATCCATGTACAATGCATGTGGTTGCTGCTCGGGGGCGGGGACTTTACAGGATTATATCACTTAGTGAGAAGGTGACTTCTCATCTCCCAGCTGCCTGTCAATTGCCCTCTGAAAAGAGATCCAACGGTGATCACTGTTAGAGGGCAATGCGGGTATAAAGAGCCCTTCCTCTGGCTGTGTGCAGAGATCTGCCCATGTGTATGTCAGAGGATTCCCGGCTCTGGAAACCTATACAATGTTCTTTTATACTTGGAGATGTAAACGGCTTGATACTGAAAGAGCCTTTACATGGTTAGTAAAAGAACTTCCTTCCCTATGAACAGCGAACCCCACCTGTGAACGGACTTCATGATCCAATCAATATTTGTCTGCAGACGTAACGACGTTCAATATATAAATGTATTCTTCTATAAATCCTCGCTCCGCGCTCCTCCTACCTACACCTCCCCCACCAATAGCTGCTGTATTCACCAACCTGAGAAACAGACAAAACTAAAGTCTACCAAAACCAATGTGTCCCCCCCCCCCCGATACAGCTCCGAGTATATGACTTCCAATGTGTTCCCCCCCCCCGATACAGCTCCGAGTGTATGACTTCCAATGTCCCCCCCCAATACAGCTCCGAGTATATGACTTCCAATGTCCCCCCCCAATACAGCTCCGAGTATATGACTTCCAATGTGTCCCCCCACCGATACAGCTCCGAGTATATGACTTCCAATGTGTCCCCCCCCCCGATACAGCTCCGAGTATATGACTTCCAATGTGTCCCCCCCCCGATACAGCTCCGAGTGTATGACTTCCAATGCCCCCCCCCAATACAGCTCCGAGTATATGACTTCCAATGTCCCCCCCAATACACCTCCGAGTATATGACTTCCAATGTGTCCCCCCGATACACCTCCGAGTATATGACTTCCAATGTCCCCCCCCAATACAGCTCCGAGTATATGACTTCCAATGTATCCCCCCGATACAGCTCCGAGTATATGACTTCCAATGTCCCCCCCCCGATACAGCTCCGAGTATATGACTTCCAATGTGCCCCCCCAATACAGCTCTGAGTATATGACTTCCAATGTGTCCCCCAATACAGCTCCGAGTATATGACTTCCAATGTGTCCCCCCAATACAGCTCCGAGTATATGACTTCCAATGTGTCCCCCCAATACAGCTCCGAGTATATGACTTCCAATGTGTCCCCCCAATACAACTCCGAGTATATGACTTCCAATGTGTCCCCCCAATACAGCTCCGAGTATATGACTTCCAATGTGTCCCCCCCCAATACAGCTCCGAGTATATGACTTCCAATGTGTCCCCCTAATACAGCTCCGAGTATATGACTTCCAATGTGTCCCTCCCCCAATACAGCTCCGAGTATATGACTTCCAATGTGTCCCCCCGATACAGCTCAGAGTATATGACTTCCAATGTGTCCCCCCAATACAGCTCCGAGTATATGACTTCCAATGTCCCCCCCAATACAGCTCCGAGTATATGACTTCCAATGTCCCCCCCAATACAGCTCCGATTATATGACTTCCAATGTGTCCCCCCAATACAGCTCCGAGTATATGACTTCCAATGTGTCCCCCCCCCGATACAGCTCGGAGTATATGACTTCCAGTGTGTCCCCCCCGATACAGCTCCGAGTATATGACTTCCAATGTCCCCCCAATACAGCTCCGAGTATATGACTTCCAATGTCCCCCCCAATACAGCTCCGAGTATATGACTTCCAATGTGTCCCCCCCAATACAGCTCCGAGTATATGACTTCCAATGTCCCCCCAATACAGCTCCGAGTATATGACTTCCAATGTGTCCCCCCGATACAGCTCAGAGTATATGACTTCCAATGTGTCCCCCCCAATACAGCTCCGATTATATGACTTCCAATGTCCCCCCCCCCGATACAGCTCCGAGTATATGACTTCCAATGTCCCCCCCCCCGATACAGCTCCGAGTATATGACTTCCAATGTGTCCCCCAATACAGCTCCGAGTATATGACTTCCAGTGTGTCCCCCCCCGATACAGCTCCGAGTATAGGACTTCCAGTGTGTCCCCCCCGATACAGCTCCGAGTATATGACTTCCAGTGTGACCCCCCTCCCGATACAGCTCCGAGTATATGACTTCCAGTGTGTCCCCCCCAATACAGCTCCGAGTATATGACTTCCAATGTCCCCCCAATACAGCTCCGAGTATATGACTTCCAATGTCCCCCCCCCCGATACAGCTCCGAGTATATGACTTCCAGTGTGTCCCCCCCCCGATACAGCTCCGAGTATATGACTTCCAGTGTGTCCCCCCAATACAGCTCCGAGTATATGACTTCCAATGTCCCCCCAATACAGCTCCGAGTATATGACTTCCAATGTCCCCCCCCCGATACAGCTCCGAGTATATGACTTCCAGTGTGTCCCCCCCAATACAGCTCCGAGTATATGACTTCCAATGTCCCCCCCAATACAGCTCCGAGTATATGACTTCCAATGTCCCCCCCCCCGATACAGCTCCGAGTATATGACTTCCAATGTCCCCCCCAATACAGATCAGAGTATATGACTTCCAATGTGTCCCCCCGATACAGCTCAGAGTATATGACTTCCAATGTGTCCCCCCCAATACAGCTCCGAGTATATGACTTCCAATGTCCCCCCCGATACAGCTCCGAGTATATGACTTCCAATGTGTCCCCCAATACAGCTCCGAGTATATGACTTCCAGTGTGTCCCCCCCCCCCCCCCCCCGATACAGCTCCGAGTATATGACTTCCAGTGTGTCCCCCCCAATACAGCTCCGAGTATATGACTTCCAACATATAACAAGTCTTGTATCCGATATGAACCCCCAAACCCCCCCTCTGTATACAATAAACAAGGATACAAAGTCTGAGAGTCCATCACATCTTCATCCTTCATTGTGTTCCTAGTGACACCATCGGGGAGATTTACTAAAACCAGAGAGTGCAGAATCTGGTGCAGCCGTGCACGGCAGCCAATCAGCTTCCAGGTTGTATTGTCAAAGCTTCATTGGACAAGCTGAGGTTAGAAGCTGATTGGCTGCCATGCACAGCTGCACCAGATCCTGAGTGCTCCAGGTTTAGTAAATCTCCCCCAATGTCCCCTGATTGATGACTTGGTGTGTTGTACACAGAGGGGGGTGGGGGGTTCATATTGGGGACACGGCTTGTTCTGTGTTGGGGGTCATATATGAGGAGCTGTATTCGGGGTATATATTGGGGACACGGCTTGTTCTGTGTTGGGGGTCATATATGAGGAGCTGTATTCGGGGTATATATTGGGGACACGGCTTGTTCTGTGTTGGGGGTCATATATGAGGAGCTGTATTCGGGGTATATATTGGGGACACGGCTTGTTCTGTGTTGGGGGTCATATATGAGGAGCTGTATTCGGGGTATATATTGGGGACACGGCTTGTTCTGTGTTGGGGGTCATATATGAGGAGCTGTATTCGGGGTATATATTGGGGACACGGCTTGTTCTGTGTTGGGGGTCATATATGAGGAGCTGTATTCGGGGTATATATTGGGGACACGGCTTGTTCTGTGTTGGGGGTCATATATGAGGCGCTGTATTCGGGGTATATATTGGGGACACGGCTTGTTCTGTGTTGGGGGTCATATATGAGGAGCTGTATTCGGGGTATATATTGGGGACACGGCTTGTTCTGTGTTGGGGGTCATATATGAGGAGCTGTATTCGGGGTATATATTGGGGACACGGCTTGTTCTGTGTTGGGGGTCATATATGAGGAGCTGTATTCGGGGTATATATTGGGGACACGGCTTGTTCTGTGTTGGGGGTCATATATGAGGGGCTGTATTCGGGGTATATATTGGGGACACGGCTTGTTCTGTGTTGGGGGTCATATATGAGGAGCTGTATTCGGGGTATATATTGGGGACACGGCTTGTTCTGTGTTGGGGGTCATATATGAGGCGCTGTATTCGGGGTATATATTGGGGACACGGCTTGTTCTGTGTTGGGGGTCATATATGAGGAGCTGTATTCGGGGTATATATTGGGGACACGGCTTGTTCTGTGTTGGGGGTCATATATGAGGAGCTGTATTCGGGGTATATATTGGGGACACGGCTTGTTCTCTGTTGGGGGTCATATATGGGGAGCTGTATTCGGGGTATATATTAGGGACACGGCTTGTTCTGTGTTGGGGGTCATATATGAGGAGCTGTATTCGGGGTATATATTGGGGACACGGCTTGTTCTGTGTTGCGGGTCATATATGAGGGGCTGTATTCGGGGTATATATTGGGGACACGGCTTGTTCTGTGTTGGGGGTCATATATGGGGAGCTGTATTCGGATTATATATTGGGGACACGGCTTGTTCTGTGTTGGGGGTCATATATGGGGAGCTGTATTCGGGGTATATATTGGTTTTTGGTATACTTTGGTTTTGTCTATATTCTTAGCTGTGTTCTCTCTTCTATTGGCTGAGATGTGTCGTAACCCCTGGAAACCATCTCTCCATTCTTCTGACTTCTCTCCATTGTCGTGAAATCTGATTGGTTGTTGGAGGTTATTGCACTTCGTTTGGCTTTGTTCTGCCTCATGTTTGTCCTTCAGGAAGATAGCCGGACCCATCAGTCTACAGAAAATGGAAGATTCATCTGCATATATGTTGCCTTCCTTGGCTATTCCTTCCCCCTCAATGACACGCCATCAACAATTGTAAAATAAAACATTTTAGTTTTTTATTACATGCCTTTTTTTAGACCTAGTTTGGTCCTTCCTGGGTCCCTTTGCTTCTCTCTGCAATGCAGGCAGATCATGGCTGGTGGAAGGAACCAGCTGGGTGCTTTACAGAGCTTCCTGAAAACATCACAACATCCGGCCTCAGTACTCCTCTGAAGAGCCCTGATGTAACCAATGGGCTAGCTTGTGGGAGGAGTTATGCAAGAAATCATCGCAATCCCCTGAGTGGTGGCCGTCAGTCTGGAAGAGTGGGCGTTTCTAGGAAGGCAACATTTGCATACATGCTGACCTAGGTGCCGCCCTCATGTGATGCTGAGCCTCCACGATTGGTGGAACTGAAATCCAGTGAATGAAAGGGCGGGGCCAAGGACAGTCAGACTGGGGAGGAAGGTGGTAAATAATGCTGGACGTCCTCCAGCCAGGAAAGCAGACGGAGCTCTATCTGACTTGTTGCAGCTTCTAATGCACATTGTGAGAAGCTCACAGTGTGCAGTGAAATCAGAGTAAGCCATTTTACTACAGGAGAGGAGTCGGTACAACTGTGCAAGACTGGAGGGGGGCCGGAGGGGGGATTTATTGTACCGTCATTGGTTATAATGTATGAGAAATCTACGTTTTGTTGTATTTGCTTCTCACCTACAAATAAAAAATATATATATTATTTCCATTATTATTCGGATTATTCTCATTATAAATATTATTTCTGTTATTAATATTATTATCATGATAGTTGTCGATATTGTTGGAATTATTATTATCATTGCTATAAATAATATCAGTATCAGAATTATCACGTCAATACTAAGGAGGCGAAGCAGCCATGTTGGATATTGCGTTGGCTGGGAATCGAACCCAGGTCAGCTGCTTGGAAAGCAGCTATGCTAACCACTACACCACCAACGCAAGGTTGCATGTTTTTGAAGTGTGGGAGGAAACCGGAGTACCCGGAGGAAACCCACGCAGGCACAGGGAGAACATGCAAAGTCCATGCAGATAGGGTCCTGGTCAGGATTTCAACCAAGGACCCCAGTGCTGCAAGGCTAACCACTAAGCCTCTGTGCTGCCCATGTGTGGCCTCTGATGTATAAGGCCCGCCCCCGCTGAGCGGGGTAAATCAGTGATGTCCAGTAGAGATTAGAGATGATGTCTTCAGCTGTACATTATTGGGTGGACGGGTTCGGGGATGTCGTCCATCTTATTTCCCACATGAGTGTCCTGTCTGTGAACATGAGGAGAACTCTTTGTGTGAGATGTTGGTCTGTGGAGCGGCGATGTGAAGAACGCTTCGTGCTCATGTCTTCTGATGGTGAAGGTCTCCTCTGTGCCCCCAACCTGACCCTTAGACAACCTCATATAGGACGTCACTGGTAGTCAGAGTTCTCATTGGCCCCAGCAGAAAAGGCCTCAAGCTGGGAATACTCCTCCCACTTCTGAAGCCAAGAAGCGTTCCTGTCGTTTCTCTGAGACTTCAACCTCCAAGGCCAGACTTAAGCCAGGGGCCCAGTTCAGTCACAATCCTGGGGCCCCTAATACCCCAAACCTACAAATTCTATTAAACATCCTAGGGGGAAGCCGCCATTTCCCAAAGTAGAGGGACATCTGTTGGCCTTTGGGGTCACCTGTTCAGGGTCAGCAGACATCTCAGATGCTCCGGTAAGAAACGTGGTGTCCAGAGGCTACAGGCTGGAGTTCCACTCCCTGCCCCCACCACGCTTCGTGTTGCCTTTGTCCCCGCATAGACTACTGGTCCTCCATGCTGCTCCTGCAGATCTTTTTGTTCTTCTTTTTTATTTGATGGCTTTCCAACTAACTGCACCCGTGCAGCTTAGTACAGAAATTCATCAATGTCAGGATGACTGAACTCCCACGCCTGCGCAAGATTGAAGTCACCTTGGCCCAGCCAATTCAATTGGCTGGAGATTAGTACCCAAGAGCCGCCTGGCTGAAGATGTCAGTGGCTGGTGGGGAGCTCCGGTACACCTCAGCACTGGAGCCAAGAAAAGAACAGTTCTGCTTTAAGACCAATGGTGGGCCTTTTTGGTTGGTCTTCGCTTCTTCCGTCACCGCAATAATTTCTGTAGGATAAAACGGGCGGTATCGCTAGGAATTGCTCCTCTGGATTGGACACTGGGATGGACAGTCATGGTTGTCCATTCTCGCCTATTGCCAGAACTCGATCGTAGGATCATGTCTTTTGTTGGAAAGACGCCAGAAGTCGTTGATGGTAAAGTGTTATCTAATGCTGGAAAGAGTAAACCTCTTGTTGATGTGCTGGAAGGGTGAACACGGATGGGATCCCTGGGAGGTGCGACGCTGGGAATGGGAAAGTCAATCTTGTCCATAGCGTTGTCTGCATTTTCCCCTTTTGGTGGAATGATGACACTCGGTGGGATAATGTCTGTCTTCCGTGGGGTCTCCTCTTTGTGCTTGACCACCATTTTTGGCATGCGGTTCTTCATTTGCCGGCATAGGTGAACACTGAGGGAATCCTGAGGTGTGATGCTGCCAATGGGAATGTCGGTATCATCCGTAGCGTTGTCCGCATTTTCAATTGTTGGTGGGATGGTGTCATTACTTTCTGGTAGAATGATGTCACTCTGTGGGCTGATGTTGCTACTCTGCTGACCCAAGGAGATCTCCCCATTGGACCAACAGCAGAAAGGTTTCCGGGTTTTTACTCCAACCATTTCCTTGTTCTAAAGCCTCAAGGAGGACATAGGCTGCATTCACTGGGGGGATTAGGGGGCATACAGGGGATTCCTGGGGCTGGGATCACTGTAAATAGTGGGGGGTTGGCATTGCTGAAATTTCGCACTGAGCTGTGCGGGTGCAGCTTAGTGTACTGGGGTGGATAGGCAGGTAAGACACACATCACTCCACAATTGGGATGCCATTGTGATGGTGAACATCTCTTTGGTGCCTCTTGAGACATCTCCATAAAGGACGTCACTGGCAGGAAGGGTTCTCATTGGTCCCAGCAGAAAAGGCCTCAAGCTGGAAAGACTCCTTCCACTTCTGAAGCCAATCAGAGTTCCTATCTTTTCTCCCAGGCTTAGGCCTCTAAGGCCAAACCTAGGCCAGGGGCCCAGTTCAGTCACAAGCCTGGGGCCCCTAATCCCCAAACCTTCAGACAAGTCCTATTAAACCTCCTGAAGGGAAGTCCCCATTTCCTAAAGTGGGGGGACGTCTGTTGGCCTTTGGGGTCACCTGGTCAGCAGACATCTCAGAAGCTCAGGTAAGAGACGTGGTGTCCAGGGGCTACAGACTAGAGGTTATCTCCCTGCCCCCACCCCGCTTCGTGTTGTCCAACCTGCCGGTGTCCCCGCAGGGACTAGCGGTCCTCCATGCTGCTCCTGCAGATCTGCTGACCCAAGGAGATCTCCCCATTGAACCAACAGCAGAAAGGTTTCCGGGTTTTTACTCCAACCGTTTCCTTGTTCTAAAGCCTCAAGGAGGACATAGGCTGCATTCACTGGGGGGATTAGGGGGCATACAGGGGATTCCTGGGGCTGGGATCACTGTGAACAGTGGGGGATGGGAAGTCTGTACAAAGCAATGACAGGCTGAGCCGGGACCATTCCCATGTATCCGCACATCCATCGGTCATCTGTGGTCAGGGAAGGATGAGCGATCCTGGCCCTAACCGTAGATGACCGATGGATGTGCGGATACATGGGAATGGTCGCGGCTCCTGTCAGCCTGTCATTGCTTTGTACAGACTTCCCATCCCCCACTGTTCACAGTGATCCCATCCGCAGGAATCCCCTGTATGCCCCTAATACCCCGAGTGAATGCAGCCTATGTCCTCCTTGAGCTCGGGTTCACACCAATGCGGTGCGGGAAACGCTGCGAATCCTGTACGTTTCCCGCACCGCATTGCAATCGCATCACGTTCATGCGATCTGGTGCGGGAGTCAGTAATAAATTATTGACACCCGAAACAGATGGCAAGACGCGATGTGATTGCCAGAAATCACATGACATGGGTGAGAAGACCCATACCATGTGATTCAGGTGCGGATCTAAAGACAGTCCTGCACCTTTGTGGTGCGGATGCGATGTGATTTGAGCCATAGGAAGTGTATGGCCCAAATCGCAGCACACAGACATGTGCATGGAATGCGCAGAGGAATGCGGTGTGATTCCTGTGCAGACTCCATGCAGTGTCCCGCACCACATAGTGTGAACCGGCTGGGAGGCTTTAGAACAGGGAAAAGGTTGGAGTAAGGCCCCGGTCACAGGGGGCGTACTAATCCGTACAGCCGTGGGGGGCCGTGTTTACTTGGGGGATGTACCGGTGTTCATGCATCCCTGTGCAGGCAGGTTCATTGATGTCAGTTGGGATGCAGCGGCTGCATGGATACAGACACTGCTCCCAATGTAACATCTGTGCGGGTGAACAGCTGTGAACACAGATAGTGTGCGTTCAGGGCCATGCATCCATACGGATGTCAGATTGGGATCAGCATCTGTGTCCATGTTACCACTACGTCCCAACTGACATCAATGGAACTGCCTGCACAGGGATGCATGAACACCGGGACATCCCCTGCAAATAAACACGGCCCCCCACGGCGGTACACATTGGTATGTCCCCTGTGAATGTGGCCTAAAAACCGGCAACTATTCTGCTGTTGGTCCAATGGGGAGATCTCCTTGGGTCAGCAGATCTGCAGGAGCAGCATGGAGGACCGCTAGTCCCTGCGGGGACACCGGCAGGTTGGACAACACGAAGCGGGGTGGGGGCAGGGAGATGAACTCTAGTCTGTAGCCCCTGGACACCACGTCTCTTACCTGAGCTTCTGAGATGTCTGCTGACCAGGTGACCCCAAAGGCCAACAGACGTCCCCCCACTTTAGAAAGTAGGGAAATCCCTTCAGGAGGTTTAATAGGACTAGTCTGCAGGTTTGGGGATTAGGGGCCCCAGGATTGTGACTGAACTGGGCCCCTGGCTTAGGTCTGCTCTTGGAGGATGAAGCTTGGGAGAAAAGAAAGAAACTCTGATTGGCTTCAGAAGTGGGAGGAGTCTTTCCAGCTTGAGGCCTTTTCTGCTGGGACCAATGAGAACCCTTCCTGCCAGTGACGTCCTTTATGGAGATGTCTGAAGAGGCACCAAAGAGACGTTCACCATCAACATGGCGCCCCGAATGCAGTGTGATGTTGCTGCAATTGTCGCATGGCAAGACGCATGAGAATTGCGGGATGACGTGTGTTACATCGCACCTGGCTGAAGGCACCAAAGAGACGTCCACCATCAGAAGACATATATACAATGTTCTCTCTATATTGGGGTGTCCCCCCCCCATCATATCTGTATATACAATGCTCTCTCTATATTGGGGTGTCACCCCTCCCCCATCATATCTGTATATACAATGTTCTCTCTATATTGGGGTGTCACCCCTCCCCCATCATATCTGTGTATACAATGTTCTCTCTATATTGGGGTGTCACCCCCCCATCATATCTGTATATACAATGTTCTCTCTATAGTGGGGTGTCACCCCTCCCCCATCATATCTGTATATACAATGTTCTCTCTATATTGGGGTGTCACCCCTCCCCCATCATATCTGTATATACAATGTTCTCTCTATATTGGGGTCCCCCCCCATCATATCTGTATATACAATATTCTCTCTATATTGGGGTGTCTCCCCTCCCCCATCATATCTGTGTATACAATGTTCTCTCTATATTGGGGTGTCACCCCTCCCCCATCATATCTGTATATACAATGTTCTCTCTATATTGGGGTGTCACCCCTCCCCCATCATATCTGTATATACAATGTTCTCTCTATATTGGGGTGTCACCCCTCCCCCATCATATCTGTATATACAATGTTCTCTCTATATTGGGGTGTCCCCCCCCATCATATCTGTATATACAATGTTCTCTCTATATTGGGGTGTCTCCCCTCCCCCATCATATCTGTGTATACAATGTTCTCTCTATATTGGGGTGTCACCCCTCCCCCATATCTGTATATACAATGTTCTCTCTATATTGGGGTGTCACCCCCCCCCCCATCATATCTGTATATACAATATTCTCTCTATATTGGGGTGTCACCCCTCCCCCATCATATCTGTATATACAATGTTCTCTCTATATTGGGGTGTCACCCCTCCCCCATCATATCTGTATATACAATGTTCTCTCTATATTGGGGTGTCACCCTTCCCCCATCATATCTGTGTATACAATGTTCTCTCTATATTGGGGTGTCACCCCTCCCCCATCATATCTGTATATACAATGTTCTCTCTATATTGGGGTGTCCCCCCCATCATATCTGTATATACAATGTTCTCTCTATATTGGGGTGTCTCCCCTCCCCCATCATATCTGTCTATACAATGTTCTCTCTATATTGGGGTGTCACCCCTCCCCCATCATATCTGTATATACAATGTTCTCTCTATATTGGGGTGTCACCCCTCCCCCATATCTGTATATACAATGTTCTCTCTATATTGGGGTGTCACCCCTCCCCCATCATATCTGTATATACAATGTTCTCTCTGAGTCTTCTGGCCGGCCTCTTCGGTTGGCCCGCGCTTCTTCTTTAGCCGCAATACATTCTATAGGTGTCAGACACCACCTGACGGTATCTCTAGCGGCCCACAGTGCGGGGTTCCTCATCACGCGGGGTCTAAGTCCCAATCTGCTTATGCACCAGGGCCCCTGATGGTGGGGATGGACTTGGAGCAGACCGAGACCAGGGCGTGACCCCTGAGTATGTCCAGCAGTGGTAGAGAGTACCGTCAGAGGTGTTGCGGGAAATAGAGCCTGACGAGAAGAGTCTGGTAGGCCTCGCAGCAGGGACTGATCCTTGCGGGATGGATGGATGGACAGTCAGCGTGACGTAAGGCGTAGTCAGGCAGGCCGGGTCAGCAACGTGCGGGCAGCGAGGTACCGGAGGATCAGGCAGGAGAGTGGTCAGGGTCATGAGCCGGGTTCAGCAACGTGCGGGCAGCGAGGTACCGGAGGAGCAGGCAGAGAATGGTCAGGGTCACGAGCCGGGTTCAGCAACGTGCGGGCAGCGAGGTACCGGAGGAGCAGGCAGAGAATGGTCAGGGTCACGAGCCGGGTTCAGCAACGTGCGGGCAGCGAGGTACCGGAGGAGTAGGCAGAGAATGGTCAGGGTCACGAGCCGGGTTCAGCAACGTGCGGGCAGCGAGGTACCGGAGGAGCAGGCAGGAGAGTGGTCAGGGTCACGAGCCTGGTTCAGCAACGTGCGGGCAGCGAGGTACCGGAGGAGCAGGCAGAGAATGGTCAGGTCAAGCCAGGGGTCAAGCAGGAGACAACCAGCAGGGTCAGGATCAAGCAGAGGTCGGCAACAGGAAACTTCACAAATCAGATGACAGGAACAGGATAATAAGACATACCTCCTGTCCTGTTTAAATAGCGCGCCCTGCGCTGTCATTGGTGCCAGGCGCCTGTCCGCGATCGGGAGTGCGCATGCGCGGCCGTCGCCGCCGCCACGATCGCCCAGGGCCCACTGGCTAGAGCGTGTCGGTGTTCTGTGCATGCGCCACCCGGCGTATCGCGGCAGAACACCCGACCCCTGACAATAGGTGAATACGGCTGCGATATTTAGGAGGTGACACAGTCGAAGATGAAACAGTCTGCTGGACATATAATTGGATGTCTCCCGCACAAGATGACGGCGACCTGGTATGAGGTAGGATTGTTGAGATTTTTTACCTTAGGTCGCTTCTTCTTCTTCTTTCGCTGGAATAAATTGCGTGGAATAAAGCGGGTGCCATCACTAGGAGATGCACCGCTGGGATGGCCAGTCGGTTGGTCAGTCCCAGAACTAATGTCATCGCTTGGTGGTTGGATGATGTCACTGATTGATGACATGGTAGAATATCTCTTAGGAATGATGTCATGCGTTGATGGGACGGCATCATCACCCTGTGGAATGACATCACTCGTTGATGGGACGGTATCATCAACCTGTGGAATGACATCACTCAGTAATGGGACGGTATCATCGCCCTGTGGAATGACGTCACTCATTGATGAGAACATTTTGCCATAACTGAACTCTATGGTTGTCCAGCGCCTCTTCATTGCCCGGCATAAATCCCGTAGGATAAAACGGGCGGTATCGCTAGGAATTTCACCTCTGGATTGGACACTGGGATGGGCAGTCATGGTTGTCCATTCTCGCCTATTGCCAGAACTCGATCGTAGGATCATGTCTTTTGTTGGAAAGACGCCAGAAGTCGTTGATGGTAAAGTGTTATCTAATGCTGGAAAGAGTAAACCTCTTGTTGATGTGCTGGAAGGATGAACACGGATGGGATCCCTGGGAGGTGCGACGCTGGGAATGGGAAAGTCAGAATCTCCCGTATCACTGTCCGCATATTCATCTTTTGGTGGTATGTGGTCACTCTCTGGTAGATTGAGCTTGCGGTGCCTGAACTCCTTGGTTGGCCTGCGCTTCCCCATTGGCCGGCATAGATCCCGTAGGTGAGCACGGATGTCATCCCTGGGAGGTGGGACGCTGGGAATGGGAAGGTCAGTCTCTTCCATAGCACTGTCCACACTTTCACTTGTTGATGGGAAGATGTTAATGTTCCTGAGCCGCTTGTTTCGCTCGCTCCTCCTCATTTCCCGGAGTAAATCCGTTATGTGAGCACGGACGTCATTGCTAGGAGGTGTGAGGATGGGAGTACGAAAGTCAGCCTGGTCCATAGTGATGTCTGTTGTTAGATTGATGTCAATTGTCGGTGGGTTGCTGTTGCTTTTCGTTGGTTGGATCCATTGGTGAAATGGCTTGAAATATTTTAGGAACATTACCAGCAGCAAGATGATAAGTCCCAACAAGCATTCTGATTGGTGCTCAGCAACAGTATTTATAAGCATGGGTAGCACTGTGTTCCCTAAGGCCGCCCACCCATTGGACCAGACTGACTGGAGCTCAGCAACCATCCATTGGTAGCAGTCAGTGGCATTTATAAGCATGGGTGGGGCTGTGTTCCCTAAGGCTGCCCACCCATTGGACCAGACTGACTGGAGCTCAGCAACCATCCATTGGTAGCAGTCAGTGGCATTTATAAGCATGGGTGGGGCTGTGTTCCCTAAGGCCGCCCACCCATTGGACCAGACTGACTGGAGCTCAGCAACCATCCATTGGTAGCAGTCAGTGGCATTTATAAGCATGGGTGGGGCTGTGTTCTCTGAGGTTGGCCCCTCGCTGTACCAGACATCGAGTAGTTGATAAAAGAATTCAATCAGCTCCAGGAACATCAAATATTGTGCTAATATTGTGGCCAGCTGATTCCTGCGCAGGATGTACCTCAGAATGAGAACACTTATCAGGACTGTCCCCTTATACCAGAATGGAATGGTGGCCAGTAGTGAAAACCAACTGATGGGTCCTGGGGACTCGTTTTCCAATTCTCTGACCTTTTCCTGCTCCAGTTCTTCCATCATCTTCATGGTCCTCCCCTCCTCCATGCGTATATCTGGGGAGTCTTTGATGAAATATCGGTGTTTCTCCATCATCTTCATGCTCCCCCCCTCCATGCGGATATCTGGGGAGTCTTTGATGAAATTTCTTTGTTCCTCCATAATCTTCATATCATTGTCCTTGTCCATGCCGGTCTTTGTGGAGTCTTTGATGTCCTTCCTGTGTACTCCCCAAGGGAGCAACAGGATAACAATCGCGGCAAAGATTCTGCACATTTTTGGGTTTTTTTTTTAGAAAAAAAACAGGAGCTCTGTAAGGAAGCAGCTGTCTCTGGTGAGAGAAAACAGCAACTGAGGACTCACAGTGAGGGAGGTCATGTGACCACAGTGAAGGGGGCGGGGTTTATGTGTGACCAATGTAGAGCAGATCTGGATTGGATCCTATTATATAACATTGATACCATTTCCCTGTATTTATAATATAGACGCCTCTGTTTATATTCATACAATGTTATGATAATGTCATTTTATTTATTTTACTGTATTAATAGGATTGTAATGATTGATATGAATTGTAATATAAACAATAATGGGTGTAATATTAATAATCCCAATAATTATAATACAATAAAGCTGTTCTGTGTATTTGGATGACAGAAATCTCCTGGCCATTCTCTGTGCTGACATTTCCCTGATGTAATGCACACAGGAGCCGCTAGAGGGCAGCAACACTCAGCTCCTCCTGTAGTGTCCCATCACCATAGATTTCCTCCTGGAAGACCCATCACCATGGAGACCAGGCAGGAAGTGATCGGTGTTTTCATGGTGTCTGGAGGGGAAGTTGGGGAAGCTGCGCCCCGGGGTGGCCGGGAAGGGGAAGTGCTGGGGGAAGGGAGACACTGGGGGGGGGGGGGGGGGGGTCAGGGGTCAGCCCCCATTATTATTATGGGTAATAAGATGTGTAATCATATATAATGTTATAGTGATACATCGTCATAACTCCTCTGATAGTCACACTTATTGTTATCATTAACCATCATTTCTATACCCCCCCCCCATCATCACTATACCCCCCCCCATCATCGCTATACCCCCCCCATCATCGCTGTGCCCCCCCATCATCGCTATACCCCCCCCCCGAAAGGTTGTCGCTAGCCCCTGGCTATCTGTCTTGATCAGTCTGTTGAAGGTATGGACGTCCAGAAGACTAACTTCACCTAAGTAATAGACAAGTGCACACAGTGTAGGTGAAATTAATCTACATTTTTTATTAGTGGGAAGAGGATTAATATAACAAAAAAGAATGGTGGGGGGCACAGAGTATCTGGGAAAAACTTAATTCTCAGTAATTGATTGGCTGAATACAAATACAAGCATTTACGTCAATCCTGAATAATGATGAGAAGCAAAATGTAACTTTCCCAGGAATAAGGAATGTCTATAATATTACATAAAAACTTATCTGCTACATACAATAGAATCTGGCTAGATACTTTTCAAGGCTGTGAACATGATCTTTCTCAGGCATTGTAATTAGTTATAAGTAACAAACAATTATTTTCCCATGGGACAGAAACATTTGACATTTAATTGTATCATAACAGAAACAGGTGCTTGTTAATACAAAGAAATAGTTGGATACTATCACCGTCTCTACCAAGGCTAAGCTAAGATAAAAGATAGAAGAATTTTGTGAGTATAGTTCTGTAATACATAACTGACAGCATATTTTCATTAACTCATTCTGGTTATAATACAAAACAATTAATCAACATGGAATATAAAATGGAGTGGAGGGGAAAAACAAAATGACAGACCTAAAAGACATACATTTCCCTTCAATCCCCTCTTATAATCATTATTTACATATATGATTTTAATTTCCCCTTATACAACATAGTTCTTTTTCTGCTTCTCTCTGTATTTGGCTAGATAACTATTGTACTCTTTGGGTTTTGGGTTCAGTGGGGCAGTTTGTTCTTGGATTTCTTCCTCGTACATAGTCATATCTATACCTTTGTTCATAAGCTTCTTTATACAGGGAATCACACAGCACACTATCAGGGCTATAAGTATCAGGGTGACTACAATAATCACTCCTATTTGTGCTAGCATCTGCTTCCATCCCTTGAGCCATCCAAAATATTGATCCCATGGATCAGTGATCCCTGAATTCCTTTTCAACTCTTCCGACAGATCAGACAGTTTTTTTATAGCCATAGTGACCTTGCCATTTGGCCCAGTGTTGTCTGGGATGTAGGTACAACAAGTACCTGTTCCTTTTATCATTGCACACACACCACCCTTTTCTGCAAGCATCATATCTAAGACCATACGATTTTGAAAGGTCATGGTGGAATCAGCCTGCAACTGCTCCGCTATCCCCTTCAATGCATCCCTGGTGTAGTTGACAAACCTCTGTTGATTGTAATATATATAATTTATCCAATCAACATTCTTGTTGACGGTGATGATTGGAATGATTGATTCAAAACCTGCTTTGACCTGGTCTCTGGCCTTAAACTCATCTGGGACCCCTCTTGAAACCCCTATGGCATCTATATACACATGTGGGTCAAAACTACCCATCGGGGCCTCCCTCTTGTACCTCTGAGTACCTCCTGTTACATCTTCAGGGATCTCAGAAGGAATTTCACTAAAAATATGCAGGGGCATAATAGCTTTGGCCAAAGCACACTCACCAGACCACTCCTTCTCCAATCTAGACCTGATCTTACCATCACCACAAATCCAGTAGATATCACCTAAAGATTGTGTCTGATTCTGTAAAAGCCTAGATGAGATGTTGCTGTATGTGTGACAAAAACCTTTTGTAAAATTTCCAAAACTTCTTTTCCTTGCCACTCCTCTATAGCAGGTATAATTCCCTGGGTAAATTTGCAAACCTTCGCCTGGTTTGGGGTTTTTTGTAACTATGGGATACTTTGCTTTCCAGGTTTCACAGGAAGCATTCTTGTCATGTGCTCCTGTAAAAAGACTTAGAAAACATTCTTCAGCATCTTCAGGAAGGTTTAGTGGCACTGTTCCCACATGGGGTCTGGCTGCTCCACAGACATAACAATTAGACTTGTTGTACTGCAGGGCACTGTACCTCATCCATTCTAACCAAAGATTTACATCTGAAAATCCCGTCTCCGCTGCTACGGTATCTTCAAAAGAAGGATCAGCAATGGCAATCATATCCCTAATTGTACTGATACGTGGCTTCAGGGGATTGTAATCATTGTTATTATGCATGTCTTGTATCCTAAATTTCCCCCTTGTGCCTGATATACCTCCTCCCCAGTATAACCCAAATACATACATTCCCGAATCACTAGGGCTGGGATTTTCTATGGTAAGCGTATATTTGGCATTGGGCTTGGTAAGAGTCATTCTGTTTATGAGGAATTTTCCGTTCTTGTCCTTCTTATTTATGGCTGTGTCAGGTTTGTATCCCCAGTCAGTTCCTATGTTCCATCCCACTGCTCCCCAATAATCACAGTTACTCCCCCAATAATCATCAGTTACACAAATGTAACCTATTCCCTCCCTCTTATGCGCCCTTTTCCTGCTACTCTCTTCATCCCCTTTTTCTGTTAGGTCGTCATAGGTGAAAGAAAAGGTAGCAACATAGGTATTAGAAGAGTCAAACCACAATGTAATAATCTTCCCCTCTCTGGTAATAGCAACCTTTGGTTTCTGTGCTGGTACATTGGTTTCTCTTTTGGTCCTAGTGTGTATTGGGTGTGCGTTTTCTGAGGTGTTTTTATCAAATGTGTGTTTTTCTGAGGTGTTTTTATCAAATGTGTGTTTTTCTGAGGTGTTTTTATCATTGTTGTTGTGACCACATATAACCTGAACAGCACCCAAATCCTCTGGGGAGTATATACAGTTAGTCACTGTCCATATTGGGGTAAACACTAAAAATGTAATCAGTCCCAGGAGAATCCATAGTTTGCCAGAGTCCTTGGCTAATAGAATGCTCATCTTGATTATTTTCAGAGACTTTGTTACCAGCTTCACTCACTCTTCGAGGATTTGTATCACCTGCTTCACCTCCTTTAATAAACAGCACCTTGTCCTGTTCGAGGTCAGGGCTTTCTGCCCCCGTTAGTACCTCCTTTTCTTGATTATCCTGTTCGAGGTCAGGGCTTTCTGCCCCCGTTAGTACCTCCTTTCCTGTTTCCCTTGGGTCTGGTCCTGGGCCTTTCTCGACCAGCTTTGCTCTGGAAGTATGGATCCAGGTGGGGCTATGTTCAGTGAGGACTGCTGTTCTGGTTACTGCTACGACCGTAGTTTCTGGTCCATAGGCGAAATCCTGCTGTTTCTTGTTTCTCGTCAGTTGTTTTACGACAATACGATCTCCGGCCTGGAACGGGTGGGTATTTTCCTGTGGAAAAGACGGGAGCTTGCGGATAACATCGTTCTCAGTTTTTATCAATATTTCAATAAGCTTCCTTACATATTCATCTCTGATATTATCATAGTTGTCTCCTGTCATGAATATATCCCTGGCCCAGGGGGTAGGGAATGGTCTTCCCATAAGGATTGCAAAAGGTGAGTATCCTGTAGTCTTGTTTGGTGTCATCCTAATTTCTGCCAATATAGCTGGGAGATACCTTTTCCAGTCATTATATGTGCCTCCTGTTGCCTTCCTTAACTTATCCTTGATAGTCCTATTCATCCTTTCCACTATCCCTGAACTCTGTGGGTGATATGGGATGTGAAATTTCCACTCAATCCGCAAAGATCTGGCCAGCTCCTTGCAGATCTGGGAGGTGAAAGCTGGACCCTGATCTGAATTGATCTGTAATGGCACTCCCCATCTAGGTATTATTTCCCGTGTGAGCAATCTAGCCACGGTTTTGGCATCTTCTCTTTTTGTGGGGTACATTTCTGGCCATCGGGAAAACACATCTGTGACTACACAAGCTGGTTGTTGTCCTCCCTTTGGTTGGGGTATGTGTGTAAAGTCAATTTGAAGATGTGTAAAAGGTGTTGTGGGGTAAGGCAGGTGTTGATGCATGGCTTTATTTGGGTTGTTTGGGTTACTCCTGATACATGTGATGCATCTTTTCACATAATCTTGTACTAACTCCGCCACTTCTGTGATATAAAAATCTTTTTGAAGTTGTTTTAGGGTTGCCTTCCATCCTATATGTCCTATCCCATGGTATTGTGCAATGTATATCGGGGCGCTACACCGTGGGATGCATGGTTTCCCCTCTTTGCAGATTAATCCAGTCTTTGGATTCTTCTGTAAAATAGGATAGCACCAGTCTTTGAGCTCCTCTGTGGAAGCTGACTGCTGCAAGGTTGTGATCAATTGGGAATCATCTGGGAGGATGGGGCATAGAGTGGGCATCTGTAGTAAAGCAAGTTGCTGTTGAGCCGCCTTTTTTGCTTCATAATCTGCTAGAGCGTTACCTTTTGTTATATCATCGTCCCCTTTGGTTGGTGCTCTGCAGTGTATGACAGCAAGTTCCTTGGGAAGTGTGAGAGCCTTGAGCAAATTGGCTATTAGTTGGGAATGGGCAATCTTTTTGCCATCAGCTCCTATGTAGCCTCTGAGAGACCATAATACACCATGGTCATACACTGTTCCATAGGCATATTTGGAATCCGTGTAAATAGTGACAGACTGGTCTTTGTACAGTTCACATGCTCTAGTGAGAGCAATCAATTCAGCAGCCTGGGCTGATTGAAAAGGGATTGGTTTTGCTTCTATAACGGTGTTAGGGAGTTTAACTACAGCATAGCCAGCATGGTAAGTGTTATCGTTGGGCCTAGTGCAGGAGCCATCTACGAAAACAACATCAGCATTTGGGATTGGAAACTTTGATAAATCCAGTCTGGGTGAAGTATTAGCCTCAATGGATTTGAGGCAGTCATGAGCCTCGGGTTCCAGATCGTTTGACGATTTGAGACCCAACAGTGCGTTTAGGATCATTGCTGGACCTGAGTTGTTTGCGCTATACTTGATATGCAACATGGGGTTGCTCATCAAAATGACCTCATATCCACTGAGTCGTTGGGCAGACATGTGTTGTGTGTGTATACCCTTAAGAAGAGTAACTACATCGTGTGAAGTATGAAGTTCGGTGGGGTGGCCTAATGTGAGAACAGTTGACATTTCCACTATCATAGCACATGTCGCTAACGCCCGCAAACATGAGGGGAGTCCCTGGACTTGGAGAGGCATGACCTTTGAAAAATAAGCTACAGGCCGTAGCTTGCCACCGTGTTCTTGTGCCAGCACGCCCGCCATGGTTTTACAATTTTCTCTAGCATACACATGAAATACAAGTTTGTAGTCTGGGAGTCCTAAACCTGGACTGACAATCATAGACCTTTTTAAAGTTTGAAAAGCTTGTAACATTTCATTAGACCAGTGTATGGTGTCTGGGGCATCTTTCAGGGTGGCTTGTCTTAAAATGTTGTCGTAATAGGAGCAGTCAGCGATCCACTGCCTACAGTAGTTTATCATTCCAAGAAAGGACAGCATTTCCTTCTTAGTTTGTGGGGTGACCAGGCCCAAGATGGCATGGATGCGCTCAGGACTGATTCTCCTTTGACCTTTTGTGAAGACACAGCCCAAATACTGTACTTGTCCCTTACACCACTGCAACTTTTGCTTAGACACTTTGTGACCACACTTCCATAACCATAACATCAGTGATTCACTATCTGATTGGCAGGACTCCCATGACTTACTACAGACCATCAAGTCATCGACGTACTGTAGTACTACCGAACCTTGGGGGGGTTGCCAGGGCCTTAGAGTGGACTGTAAAACAATGCTATATACCACGGGACTGTCCACAAAGCCTTGAGGAATTCTGCACCAGGTCAGTTGGCGCCGCCCATCAAGGGAAAAAGCAAAAATGGGTCTTGTCTCCTTGTCAACTGGGACACTGAAAAAGGCGTTTTTAGGATCAATTACAGTAAATACTGCTGCGTCATGTGGTATGCGAGTGAGAAGGGCATTTAGATCTGGTACTATGGGGGCTATAGGCTGCACCAGGTCATTAACCGCTCTCAGATCTTGTACAAATCGGTATGTACCATTGGGTTTCTTTACCGGGTTCACAGGGGTATTATAGGGAGAGATAATCTCTTCTAGAATACCTTCCTGTAAGAACCTCTCAACCATTGGGGTGATACCTTCAATTTTCTCTTGTGACAGGGAATATTGTTTTTGAAACACTGGGGCCACATTTGGTTTTAAGGTGACCCTGTATGGGGTACAGGAGATTAGACCGGTGTCAAACTCTTCTGTAGCCCATAATTCTTCTGGGAGATCCTGGAAAGCAAAGATCTCGGGTAGGGCTTGCTGATGTTTGCCTCTGGGGATTGAGATGGGTAACAGTGGAGATTCTGCCTGTAATCCCCCACCATGTGGGGAGACTGAAATGGAAAGACTTAATTTGTCAAAGAGGTCTCTCCCTAGTAGATTTACAGGACACCCTGGTATGATCCTGAACACATGTTTGGTTACCACATCTCCTGCATCTGTTGTAATGATGAGTGGTCTTGTGCAGTAAGTTTTTGTTGGTATCCCATTTATACCCACAGAAGGCTCCGACTTTCCTCTAGGACCATCATAGTGTTCTTCAGATATCACACTAGTGGTTGCCCCAGAATCAACGAGAAATGGAATGGAGGATCCATTGATGTTGAGAACAATCAAGGGAGCCTCCCTCCAACTGTCAGTGATCTGAGGAAAAGTCGGGATACCAGCCTCCGGGCCCCATCAGAAACGTGAGGTTTGGTGGTTATTCCAATCTATGGGGAACTGGGGTGGTGCTGGCTTTTGTGTGATTGTTGCGCTTTCATTCCTAGGTTGTTGTTTCTTATTGGGTTGTGGACAGTTTCTGGCCCAATGTCCTGGCCTGCCACAGTTATAGCAAACCTGTGGGTCTTGGACCGGTGAGAAATCTAAGTTGCGGTGAGTTTGGGGTTGTTGGTATTTATTAGGGGCGCTTCTACCTGTCTGTCCTCCCCTTCTACCTCTTCCACGGGGATGGTTTCCTCTCTGTGGTGTGAGGATATTGTCGTAGTTATGTGTAGAGGGCGTTGTTTTCTTGATGTCAAAGCATCCTGCAGCTTCTCTATCATAAAGTTGTTTCTGAAAATCATCTAGTGTATCGGATGTCCATGAGGGAATCATTTGCCTGATTGGGACCGTCAAGTGTGGCAGGGTATTACTGATCCATGTTGAAATCAGGAGGCTGGCATTATTAGTCTTCTCCAGTCCAGCTTCCTGAGTCCAACAGGCATCAAATCTCCTCCAGAATTCAGTAAGGGTCTCAGAGCCCTTCTGTTTACAGGCTATAGCAGTGGAAAGGGAGGATCTGGTTTTAAAGATCTCTGTCATATGGTCAATAATCTCCTGCCACATGGTTTCTTGTCCCTCTGGGGTGTTAAGGGCATAGGTAGAGGCTGTGGGATAGGGAACAATGGGATTAGCATTGGGGTCACCCGTTTGAATGTTGTTAATGGAGGGTACCTTTGTCCAATCCCATCCAGAGTGTGTCCCTACAACTCCGTCTATGATTAACCGCATGTCCTCCTGAGTGTAATTTCTCCCCCTACATGCTTTCTTTAAATAAGTAATGGTGCCCTGTGGTGCCGTGTTTGGTTTGGGACAGTGTTTCACTATTTTATTAATGTCCTCGATTTCGATTGGTTTCTTTAAGAGTTGCTCCCCAACCGTCATAAACGGCAGGTGTGTTGCTTCATTACTCTTTATAGTATTCCTACCTGTCCTTCGTGGTAATTCTATCTTTAAAACGGACCGTCTTGGGGTGGCTTTGGACTGCGTGGAGTCAGGTTGGGTCTCATGTCTCGAGGGAGGAGGACTTTCCTCCTCGTCAGATTCCTGTTCTGGGTGGTCATGAGTTGTTGTGTCTGCTATGACGGGTGAACCGTCTGCTCCGGGAACGTCTTGTCTTTGGTCAGGCACCGTGGGAACAGTGGGTGGTGGGGGTAATAGGGTGGCACTAGTCATCATAAGTTCATCTATGTCCTTTTGTAATAAAGAGGGATAGATGTGTTTATATGGAGGAGGTTTGTTGGGCTTAATATTTGCTGTCAATTTATTTTGTAGTTCGTGAAGCTTAACCTGACTATTTTTGTTTTTCACTTTCTGTCCCTTATCAGTTGTCTCATACCAGTGTGGAGCATATGTTAACCAATTTAGTCCTCCTTCTTCCATATAATTATGGTCCCATTGAGGGTCGGGACCAAAATATGGCCATGCCTCCTCATCTCCTAAACACAGCCCCTTTACCATATCCATATGGAAGGAATCATTCGCCCCGTTCCTAGGGAAAGGACTACAACTTCCCATGGACTCAGTCCATTCGGAAAGATTATCTACAAAAGGGTTAATGAGGAAATAGTCCGTGCCACAGACACGAGCTATGTAGTCCTTGCATGTCTCTTCAGCTTGAGGAGGGGGGTGGGAAATTGATTTAGATTTAACACCTCCCATATTGGTCCTACAAAATTGTTAAATGACTTAATAAAAAATCGTAAATCTCCTAAAGTTCGCCCAATAAAATCGTTATGTATTAAAAAGGAAAAATGATGTTTATAAAGGTACTGTCTTTTACAGTACTGTTTTGGATTATCTATGGTAGGAGACGCTTGGTGTATGTTGTAAGGGTCAACGGAAATGTGTCTGATTATGTGTTCTCCTACATCTACCCCGGTATGTTGGATCAATACACCACACATATGTGAGATCTAGTGGAATGCTCACAGTGCTCAGCAGTTTTCACTTTGGTGCGCCTTCCATAAACGTGAGCTAGTCACAGTGGTACTTCAGCCGTGCTGACAGTATGGAGCGGGTCGAGTGACACGTGACCACTTATCACTCTCAACAAAGGATAGACAGTAAGAACTTAAATATTGACTCTATTTCAATAACTTCGACCCGTTCACTTACCAACCGGGTTCACTTATTTGCATAAACAAATTATTTTATACTCTATGCATTTGATAATAGAAGCAAAGAAAAGAAAGTTGGTTACCCTCGTTACCCTCAACAGACTCGTTAAGACTCTGTAATTAACCTAGACCCTGTCTAGGTATTTTGAATGTAGACCCCGTCTACAGAAATCACCTTTCCTTATCTGAGTCTCCCTGAGACTCAATGGAGTATTCCCAGAATACTCCTGTCAGTTCAGAGATCGAGAGTTTAGTCAGAGCCCACAGACAGCCGGACAGACAGACAGATTTTGTTTATCTTACCGGGTGACCGCAAACGGGTTGACCTCCCGATCTCGGTGGGACCTCCAATTGAAAGGTTGTCGCTAGCCCCTGGCTATCTGTCTTGATCAGTCTGTTGAAGGTATGGACGTCCAGAAGACTAACTTCACCTAAGTAATAGACAAGTGCACACAGTGTAGGTGAAATTAATCTACATTTTTTATTAGTGGGAAGAGGATTAATATAACAAAAAAGAATGGTGGGGGGCACAGAGTATCTGGGAAAAACTTAATTCTCAGTAATTGATTGGCTGAATACAAATACAAGCATTTACGTCAATCCTGAATAATGATGAGAAGCAAAATGTAACTTTCCCAGGAATAAGGAATGTCTATAATATTACATAAAAACTTATCTGCTACATACAATAGAATCTGGCTAGATACTTTTCAAGGCTGTGAACATGATCTTTCTCAGGCATTGTAATTAGTTATAAGTAACAAACAATTATTTTCCCATGGGACAGAAATATTTGACATTTAATTGTATCATAACAGAAACAGGTGCTTGTTAATACAAAGAAATAGTTGGATACTATCACCGTCTCTACCAAGGCTAAGCTAAGATAAAAGATAGAAGAATTTTGTGAGTATAGTTCTGTAATACATAACTGACAGCATATTTTCATTACCTCATTCTGGTTATAATACAAAACAATTAATCAACATGGAATATAAAATGGAGTGGAGGGGAAAAACAAAATGACAGACCTAAAAGACATACATTTCCCTTCACCCCCCATCATCACTATACCCCCCCATCATCGCTATACCCCCCCATCATCGCTATACCCCCCCCATCATCGCTATACCCCCCCATCATCGCTATACCCCCCCCCATCATCGCTGTACCCCCCCCCATCACTGCTATACCCCCCCATCATCGCTATACCCCCCATCATCGCTATACCCCACCATCATCGCTGTACACCCCCCATCATCGCTGTACACCCCCCCCACCATCATCGCTGTACAC
Organism: Staurois parvus; assembly: GCF_062004578.1. Classification (NCBI taxonomy): domain Eukaryota; kingdom Metazoa; phylum Chordata; class Amphibia; order Anura; family Ranidae; genus Staurois; species Staurois parvus. The sequence continues at coordinate 146,775 of NW_028320052.1, read as the reverse complement.
CCCCCCCCCCACCATCATCGCTGTACACCCCCCCATCATCGCTGTACACCCCCCCATCATCGCTGTACACCCCCCCATCATCGCTGTAGACCCCCCCCATCATCACTGTACACCCCCCCCACCATGGCTGTACACCCCCCCCCCATGTTTGGGACCCCCTGTATGACCTTTACCGGGGTAATCAGGACGGATGGCGGATGCAATGCTTTACAAGCTGCTAATAAAACAATTATAAATACACATTTTTTTTACCTGCAAAACACGGCATTTATTTATTTATTTCATTGTTTTTTAAGGTGAACTTCTATTGTTGGAGAATATTTCTCTGGCTGTCAGTTTGCATTTGTATCTTCTATGCTGGGAAAAGGTTTCTTTGAGTTGTGATGATTTGGTTTGTGATTATGATGGGTCACCATTGTGAACTAACCATCCGTTTTACTCTTCTAGAAGATCAGGAAATATTCCCGGACACATTCCTTGCTGACCCCCCCAACATTAATAAAAGGGGGCGTTCAGAAGAGGGCGACAGACCCCAGTGTAGCCGAAGGGATGATGGCGTGCCCCCTGTCTTCTCTGACAGCCAATGGTGAGTTCACATGGGGAATGCCCTTCATCACTGAGCTGACAACACTGTCTCTGCTGCACTGAAATCCCAAGCAGTGTTGTCAGCCCCGGCCAGTTCTTCTCTGTATTACTAATAGCGTGTTAGGAGGCCTGGATCCCAAATGGGAAAACAGATTTGATGAAGAGAGGCAGCTCTGTAATGTGGGGTATCCCTGAGGGTCCCCAGAAAAGTGTCCAAGGATGAGAGTGCCCCCGGATAGTGTACGTCCAGTAAATGTTTATCAAATGTTACTTCAACTTTAAAGGATAAATGTAAAGGTGTACAACCCCCCCTCCCATCCCCCGATACCTGCTGTACTTGCCTTTGGGGTGGGAGCTGTCAGGGCTCCCACAGGTGACCCAGTAGTCCAGGGATTCTCTGGGCAGCACTTCCTGGAAGGAGCAGATGGATTCTGATTGCTCGGCGCTGTCACAGGGAGTCTATCTGGTCCGTCTTGTGAGCGCTGCACAGAAAAGAGCGGATATTTCACATTCCCTGACCACTGGACCTGCTGAAGAAACCCTGACAACTCAGGATGGCCAGAAGTAAGTACAGAGGGACCTGGGGGGGGGGTACGGTGTTCATACACCCTCTGCACTGCATTTGTATTGTGGAGCTCACGGTGAGCTGACTATCTTCTACCCCCTCTGCTATGATATGTCGTCCCCCCCCCCCCCCATGTATGTAGGATGGCATCGGTCTTGGGCAAGCGCCTGGTGCTGAAATCAGCGCCATCCATCAACTCTCATCCATTCTTCTTCAAAACATCACGGCCAGACAGCGGTGGGGGGGGAATAGAGGGGCGTGCTGTCAACCACGCTAGCCCCCAGTCTACAGCACATGTAATACATACATGCACTCTGTCACCTAGAGCTCAGGATGAAATACACATTATAGATTCTCCTTTGAAGCTGGACTGCAGGTATGAAAAGAACATCAATGAATCCTCATAATCTCCTGTACAGCAGAGCTCAGGCTGGGAGATGGAGGAGCATCAGAGGGAACCAATAGGAATAGATAGGATTTGTGGTGGTTTTTGCCCATGTGATTGGTTCTGGCCTCTTTCACATAACCGTTCCAATCAGGTCCACCTGTCAGTTTTTGGATTTGGCTAAACAGGCCAGACTTCCCTCCCCACCTCCATCAATGAGTCTTCCCTCCCCACCTCCATCAATGAGACTTTCCTCCCCACCTCCATCAATGAGCCCCCACTGGGTTGTTTTCTTTTTGTGCTAAAAAGATTGGGGAAAAAAAATCAAACCGTTTTCTTTGTTCTGTTATACAATTTTGCACATTCTCCTCCAGGTTGCTGATGCCTCTCCAGTCGCTGTCATCTCGTCCAGCATGCCCGCCAGTACTGGGGTGCACTTACCTGCGGGCGCCGTAGTTACTTTGGCTCCGCCCCCAGACATCATCGGGATGAAGGACAGCGGAGGAGATGTAAGTCCCTGATTTCAGTCTTCTGCTTCATTCTGCCTCAAGTATTCAGGGAAAGGGAAAAGCTGTCACTTTGTAACAGGTTCTCTTTATAGCCCCGCCTCCTCTGCGGCTCTTTTTGTATAAACGGTTTGGTTAGGAAGGGAAGGATTACCATACACTTACAGATCTAAAGCCAGCGAGTTATAGAGGAAATAATGCAGCATGCAGACCTTTTACTAAAGCGCAACTCCACCAAAAAGGGGAAATTCCGCTTTAAAGTGACATCAACCACTTGCCTACCGGGCACTTTTACCCCCTTCCTGCCCAGGCCAGATGTCACACTTTGAATAACAATCGCACGGTCATGCAACATTGCATCCAAACTAAATTTATAGCTTTTTTTTTTTTTTTTTTTGACAAATAGAGCTTTCTTTTGTTGGTATTTAATCAGCACCGGGGGGGGGGGGGTTATTTTTTTTTCTAAACAAACGATGAAAGACCAAACATTTTGAAAAAAAAACATTTTTTTTTAATTTCTGTTATAAAATTTTGTAAATAGGTGATTTTTCTACTTCACTGATGAGGCGGCACTGATGGGCATTGATTGACGGCACTGATGGGCACTGATAGTCAGCAATGATGGATATTGATGAGGCACTGATGACGCTTCTCCACTGATGGGCACTGATAGCCTGTACTGATGGGCACTGACCACTAGCACTGATGGGTACTGATAGCCTGTACTGATGGGCACTGACCACTAGCACTGATGGGTACTGATAGCCATCACTGATGGGCACCCATACAAAGCACTGATGGGGCTACACTGATAAGTGCCCTGATGATCAGTGTATTTGTCCCCTCTGAGAAATGTCGCTTCCCAGCTCTCCTCTCCTCATGTGCTGTGAGCGGGAGGAGAGGACTGCCAATATCCAGCATTTCTGATTTACACTGATCGGCTGTGATTGGGCACAGGTGACCACATGGTAAAAGGCTGCTCTGATTGGCCCTTTCCTGGACATATGATCAGCTGAGGCTGAAGGACACAGCGATCAAACATCGCGCCTGGGGGGGGGGGGTTGGGGGGGGGGGTTCTGGAAGGACGTTGATGGACGCCCTCTGAAAACTTCTCATGTCAATGGGGAGCCCCAGACCCCTCCCAGCCAGCTGCTTTGGGGAATGAAGGGGGTGAACAATAATCAAGCAGGTTAGAAAACCCAAAAACCTGTCCTGAATGTCCTTCCTCCCCTTCCAAGTATATCAGCCATGGTGGGGTGGGTCATGGTTTTACCACCCCCCAGACTGCTTGGATGGAAGGGGCTGTACACATGATTTGCGGATGCAGCAGAAATGATACCCTCTGTCACATTTGCCATCGGTACTGCTGAGTGTGAATGGGACCCGTCACAACTGCCCTGCATCCATGTACAATGCATGTGGTTGCTGCTCGGGGGCGGGGACTTTACAGGATTATATCACTTAGTGAGAAGGTGACTTCTCATCTCCCAGCTGCCTGTCAATTGCCCTCTGAAAAGAGATCCAACGGTGATCACTGTTAGAGGGCAATGCGGGTATAAAGAGCCCTTCCTCTGGCTGTGTGCAGAGATCTGCCCATGTGTATGTCAGAGGATTCCCGGCTCTGGAAACCTATACAATGTTCTTTTATACTTGGAGATGTAAACGGCTTGATACTGAAAGAGCCTTTACATGGTTAGTAAAAGAACTTCCTTCCCTATGAACAGCGAACCCCACCTGTGAACGGACTTCATGATCCAATCAATATTTGTCTGCAGACGTAACGACGTTCAATATATAAATGTATTCTTCTATAAATCCCCGCTCCGCGCTTCTACTGTGCAAGACTGGAGGGGGGCCGGAGGGGGGATTTATTGTACCGTCATTGGTTATAATGTATGAGAAATCTACGTTTCATTGTATTCTCACCTACAAATAAAAAATCTTCTGGCGTATAAGACTACTTGTTATACTTGAAAATATACCCCAAAAATTGGGGGTGGTCTTATACGCGGGGTATAAAATGTGACCCTTGAGTTTGTTTGGGTCAGGCTGGCTGAATGCAGTAATGTCCATACAGAACACCGCGCTGAGCCAAGCTGGCTGAAAACAAATGTCCCTGTGAGAGATGAATCTGTCAGCCCGCTGGATGTGCCGTATATACAGGATTCTGCGCTGAGCCAAGCGGGTTCAAAACGTAGCGGTACGTCCCAACTGTAATCAGCCCGCTGGATGTGTGTACGTACGGTAGTTGCAGCTACATACAGTATACACTGAGCCAATCACAGCAAGCGATGTATTCTACTAATGAATACAAAGGCTGCTTGGATTGGCTGAGTCAGAGAGGTGGGCTGATGTCACAACCCAGCCAATCCCAGCAGGCTTTGTATTCATTAGTCCAACACTGAGCATGGGGCCCCCCACATCCAATATACACCCTACTTCTATATACAAAGCGCTATATACATCTGACACACCGCACATATATATAGTATACAAGACACACCGCACATATATATAGTATACAGGACACACCGCACATATATATAGTATACAGGACACACCGCACATATATATAGTATACAGGACACCCCCCATATATATACTGTATACAGGACACACCTCACATATATACTGTATACAGGACACACCTCACATATATACCGTATACAGGACACACCCCTCATATATACTGTATACAGGACACACCCCACATATATACTGTATACAGGACACACCGCACATATATACTGTATACAGGACACACCCCACATATATACTGTATACAGGACACCCCCCACATATATACTGTATACAGGACACACCACACATATATACTGTATACTGGACACACCGCACATATATACTGTATACAGGACACACCCCACATATACTGTATACAGGACACACCCCTCATATATACCGTATACAGGACACACCGCACATATATACCGTATACAGGACACACCCCTCATATATACCGTATACAGGACACACCGCACATATATACTGTATACAGGACACACCCCACATATATACCGTATACAGGACACACCCCTCATATATACTGTATACAGGACACACCCCTCATATATACTGTATACAGGACACACCCCACATATATACTGTATACAGGACACACCCCACATATATACTGTATACAGGACACACCCCTCATATATACTGTATACAGGACACACCACACATATATACCGTATACAGGACACACCGCACATATATACCGTATACAGGACACACCGCACATATATACTGTATACAGGACACACCCCTCATATATACCGTATACAGGACACACCTCACATATATACCGTATACAGGACACACCCCTCATATATACTGTATACAGGACACACCGCACATATATACTGTATACAGGACACACCCCACATACATACTGTATACAGGACACACCCCTCATATATACTGTATACAGGACACACCCCACATATATACCGTATACAGGACACACCTCACATATATACTGTATACAGGACACACCCCTCATATATACTGTATACAGGACACACCCCTCATATATACTGTATACAGGACACACCCCACATATGTACTGTATACAGGACACACCGCACATATATACTGTATACAGGACACACCGCACATATATACCGTATACAGGACACACCGCACATATATACTGTGAAATTCCCCTCCCCCCTTGGTCCATGTATATATATATATCCTGTGAGATTCCCCGCCCCCTTGGTCCATGTATATATATATATATATATATATATCCTGTGAGATTCCCCTCCCCCCTTGGTCCATATATATATGTATACTGTGAGATTCCCCTCCCCCTTTGTCCCTGTATATCTGCGGCGTGGTTGGGAAGCGGTTATACCGGGTCTAGGTTGAGGATGAGGATCCCGGAGGGTCCGGCCATACCCATAATTCAGTGTGTGGAAAGTCTGACATCGAACTCATCCTATCGGTTTACTGGCTTTTACACAGTGAATTATGGGTATGGTTGGTGACTCCGGGATACTCATCCGACCACGGCCATCATGGAATGAATTATTATCACCTTTGTGTCACTATTTATCCTGGGTGGGAGGAGCCTTTTATCCTCCAATTATTCAATAATTGTAATAATGACAACTATAATGATAATAATAATCCTAATATTAATGGCAATAACAATATTAACCCCTCCCCCTCCAGAGGATTCCCCCTCTTCCTGACCAGACCATTTTTTGGGCTCCAGTTTGGTCATAAGTTTGGGCTAAAATATATTCCGCTCCGTGTCTTTGTGAAAAAAAAAATCCCAATACGTGTAAATTAATTAGTTACATTTCAAGTTGTAGCGTCTACAAATGGCGGTATAGATACGGGGATTTTATTTCTTTTCTACTAGTAATGGGCGGCGATCAGCGACTTATATCGGGACTGCGGCGGGCATTCTGACACTGGGGGGGGGGATGACTTGGTGTCACTGACATCCCCGGTGACACCAGTACAGTGTTACAATTAGAAATGGGTGCCGCGCCCTATAGATGAAGGAATCTCTATTTTGAACACTGGCTGTATAATATTTCCCCAGACCAATGGTGTAGTAGGGATTCTACCCGGTAACAATATATATTCAGTGAGGTGCTGACAATCTTCTAGTAGAACCTCCATTCAGCTGCATACAAGGAAAGAAATAGAAGTATCAATTGTCAATTCCATAAAATTTCCAGCTTTCAGAGCTGTTGCACATTGAATGACAATTACGCGGTCATGCAACACTATACACATATGAAATTTTTATCATTTTTTTGTGACAGACAGAGCTTTATTTTGGTGGTATTTAATCACCTGGGGGTTTTTTATTTTTTCTTAAACAAACCAAAAACCACTGAAAATTTTGAAAAAAAAAAGTTTTTTCTTAGTTTTTGTTATAAATGTTTTAAATAAGTGATTTTTCTCCTTCACTGATGTGCACTAATGAGGCTGCACTGATGGGCACTGATAGGCTGCACTGATGGACACTGGTAGGTGGCACTGATGGGCACTGATAGGCTGCACTGATGGACACTGGTAGGTGGCACTGCTGGGCATTGACAGGCATCACTGATGGGCACTGATATATGGCACTGATAGGCAGCACTGATAGGCGGCACTGACTGGCACTAATAGGCAGCACTGACTGGCACTAATAGGCAGCACTGACTGGCACTAATAGGCGGCACTGACTGGCACTGATAGGTGGCACTGACAGGCACTGATAGGCGGCACTGATGAGCACTGATAGGCAGCACTGAGTTGCACTGATAGGTGGTACTGATTGGCAGCACTGATAGGTGGCACTGATTAGCATTGATAAGTGGCGCTGACTGGCACTGATGGATGACACTGAAAAGCAGCTTAGATGGGCACTGATATGTGGCATTGATGTGCACTGGTGTGCACTGATAGGTGGCACTGATAGGCACTGGCACGAGGCACTGAAGGACACTGACAGGTGGCACTGTTGGGGCTACACTGATCATCAGTGCCCTGATGATCAGTGTACAAGTCCCCTCCGCGGAATGCCGATTACCGGCTCTCCGCTCCTCTCCTCTGTCAGTGTGACAGCTCGAGAGGAGAGAAATGCCGATAACCGGCATGTCCCTGTTTACATGTGATCAGCTGTGATTGGACACAGCTGATCACATGACCGAGCCAACATCTTCGGCTCTTTCCGTGATCCGCTGTGTCCGAGGGACACAGCACACTGGCGATCGCCGCGCTGCGCGATCCCTGAGCCGCGCATGCGCAGTGAGAATGGGAGGACGTCATATGACGTCCTATCAGAACGAGAGAACCGCCTTGCGCCCGTCATTGGACTATATGGTGGGAGGTGCTTAAAGTCCAATGTGTTTTCTGCCTGCTGATGGGAGAGCTGTATACAGAGAATAGACTTGGATAGTCGCTCTTTTATGCGCTCACCTTCCTCAAAGCCTAATATTAGGCTGACATGGCTTCCTGGGAGGAGATGGAATAGATTCCTCTAGGATGGGATGAGTTGATGGCTCTCCTATATACCTCCTGGATGTGACCATGTGTAGGAATGGTGGGATCTCCCTCCTTACACTGCTTGCTCCATCTCCCTATTGTTCCTGGTCATGAAGGGGGGGGGGACCCTTGTATGCAGCTGAATGGAGGTTATACTAGAAGATTGTCACCACCTCATTGAATATATATTGTTACCGGGTATAATACCTACTACACCATTGGTCTGGGGAAATATTATACAGCCAGTGTTTAAACTAGATATTCCTTCATCTATAGGGCGCGGCACCCATTTCTAATTGTAACACGTCACCACACATGCAGACGAGAATGTGATTGGGAGCCAGCAAACTTTTTCATAATTAAAATCAACATCTCCGTGAATCACAAGTCATTTTATATTCATTTTTCCTGGACACCAATACAGTGCTAAAAATAACACTGACACTGTACTAATGGCACTGGGCAGGAAGAGATTGACATCTGGGGGCGATCAAAGGGTTAACTGTGTGCTTTTTCTCTATGTCCTGTGTCTGTGAGCGTCACTGTAATCACACTGCTTTGCACGGCTGTGCTGTTCTCAGCCATCCAAAGCAGTGTGCACGATCCGACAGGGAGGAGAAATGTTTTGTTTACAAACAGTTCTCCTCGTTGGAGATCCTCAGCAAACACCGGGCACCGGTGAGTGATAACCGGCCCGCACCTGGTGATTGACAGCCACGACCACCAATGGCGGCGCTTGTAGGGCGCGTACACACCTCTCGTGCGCCCCCTACCACAAATACAATAACACGTATGTGTGTGTGTGTGATTTTGTACACCCGTGTCGCCCTGTAGCAGTATTTCAGCTATGGGGCAGTCAGGAAGCTGTTAACCACTTGACCGCCAGAGGATTTACCCCCCTTCATGACCACGCCTCTTTTTGCTACTTGGCGTTGCACTAATTCAACTGATAATTGCGCGGTCATGCAATGCTGCACCCAAACGAAATTTACGTCCTTTTTTTCACACAAACAGAGCTTTCTTTCGGTGGTATTTGATCACCTGTGCGCTTTTTATTTTTCACGCTATAAACAAAAAAAGACCAAGAAATTTTCAGAAAAACAATATTTTTTACTTTCAGCTATAAAAAATATATAGTAAACTCAAAGTTGGTTATAAATTTAGGCCAAAATGTATTCTGCTCCATGTTTTTGGTAAAAAAACCCCAATAAGTGTATATTGATTGCTTTGTGTGAAGTTATAGCGTCTACAAACTATGGTATAGATACTGCAATTTACGCCATTTTTCTGCTATACAGCGCTGCGCTAGTTTAACGGACAATTGCGCGGTCATGCAATATGGTACATAAGTGAAATTTACATCCTTTTTTCCCCCACAAATTGAGCTTTCTTTCGGTGGTATTTGATCGCCTTAAAAAAAAAGGCTGACAATTTTGAGGGAAAAAAGAACAATAATTTGGACTTTTTGCTATAAAACATGTCCAGTAAAAAAAATGTAAAAAACAAATTTAGTCATAAATTTCAGCCAAAATGCATTCTGCGACGTCTTTGCTAAAAAAAAAAAACCCAATATGCGTAAATTAATTGGTTTACGTGAAAGTTATAGCGTTTACAAATGGCGGGAAAGATACTGGGATTTTTAATGGTTTTTTATACTAATAATGGCGGCGATCAGCGACTTATGGCGGCGATCAGCGACTTATGGCGGCGATCAGCGACTTATGGCGACGATCAGCGACTTGTGGTGGGACTGCGGCGGACATTCTGACATTGGGGGGTACTGACTTGGGGTCACTGACATCCCCAGTGACACCAATACAGTGATCAGTGCAAAAAAAAAAAAAAAAAAACGGACACTGTACTAATGGCACTGGGGAGGAAGGGGTTAAGTTTATTATTCAGGGAAAGGGTTAACCGTGTGAGGGGGAGTGTTTTACTAGGGGGCGGGGGGGGGGGAGGGGGTGGGGGTGTACTGCGCTGATCAGGAGAGAGAAACTCTTCTGTCCCAATCAGCTTGTCCTGGAGCTGTCAGGGAACTGACAGAAAGCACAGCTACTACAGCCCTGCTCTCTGTCAGCGATTGCCACCGATCGCCGGGACATAGCCGGTAGCGACTGACATCCGCGGCTGTGATCGGCGGGACAGGTAGGGCGGTGGCGCGCCTCGCCGTGCCCCTTACCTGTTTTCAAAACACACGTGCCGCCCTGCCGCCGTATTTATACAGTGGCTGAGCGGCATGTGGTTAATAATGAAACTAATATTTATAATGATAATAATCCCAATAATAATGGTAATAATAGTATTAAGAATGGAAATAATCATTTTTTATTTGTTTTATTTATAGGTGCGCAACAAATTCAATAAATCGTAATCTTCTCATCCATCAACCAATCACATGGTACACATAGTACAGGACCTCTACCGCCATGTCATTGGTTATAATGTATGAGGAATCTACGTTTTGTTGTATTTGCTTCTCACCTACAAATAAAAAATCTATTTCTAATCCTATTATTGCCATTATTATTCGGATAATTATCATTATAAATATTTTTTCTATTATTAATATTATCACGTCATTACTAAGGAGGCGAAGCAGCCATCTTGGATATTGCGTTGGCTGGGAATCGAACCCAGATCAGCTGCTTGGAAAGCGGCTATGCTAACCACTACACCACCAACGCGAGGTTGCATGTTTTTAGAATGTGGGAGGAAACCGGAGTACCCGGAGGAAACCCACGCAGGCACAGGGAGAACATGCAAACTCCATGCAGATAGGGTCCAGGTCAGGATTTGAACCAAGGACCCCAGTGCTGCAAGGCTAACCAATAAGCCTCTGTGCTGCCCATATTTTGGCCTCTGATGTATAAGGCCCGCCCCCGCTGAGCGGGGTAAATCAGTGATGTCCAGTAGAGATTAGAGATGATGTCTTCAGCTGTACATTATTGGGTGGACGGGTTCGGGGATGTCGTCCATCTTATTTCCCACATGAGTGTCCTGTCTGTGAACATGAGGAGAACTCTTTGTGTGAGATGTTGGTCTGTGGAGCAGCCATGTGAAGAACGCTTCGTGCTCATGTCTTCTGATGGTGAAGGTCTCCTCTGTGCCCCCAACCTGACCCTTAGACAACCTCATATAGGACGTCGCTGGTAGTCAGAGTTCTCATTGGCCCAGCAGAAAAGGCCTCAAGCTGGGACGACTCCTCCCACTTCTGAAGCCAAGAAGCGTTCCTGACATTTCTCTGAGACTTCAACCTCCAAGGCCAGACTTAAGCCAGGGGCCCAGTTCAGTCACAATCCTGGGGCCCCTAATACCACAAACCTACAGACAAGTTCTAATAAACATCCTAAGGGGAAGCCACCATTTCCCAACGTGGGGGGACATCCCAATATAGAGAGAACATTGTATATACGGATATGATGGGGGGGTGACACCCCAATATAGAGAGAACATTGTATATACAGATATGATGGGGGAGGGGGGACACCCCAATATAGAGAGAACATTGTATATACAGATATGATGGGGGAGGGGTGACACCCCAATATAGAGAGAGCATTGTATATACAGATATGATGGGGGAGGGGTGACACCCCAATATAGAGAGAACATTGTATATACAGATATGATGGGGGAGGGGTGACACCCCAATATAGAGAGAACATTGTATATACAGATATGATGGGGGGGTGACACCCCAATATAGAGAGAACATTGTATATACAGATATGATGGGGGAGGGGGGACACCCCAATATAGAGAGAACATTGTATATACAGATATGATGGGGGAGGGGTGACACCCCAATATAGAGAGAACATTGTCTATACAGATATGATGGGGGAGGGGTGACACCCCAATATAGAGAGAACATTGTATATACAGATATGATGGGGGGGGGTGACACCCCAATATAGAGAGAACATTGTATATACAGATATGATGGGGGGGTGACACCCCAATATAGAGAGAACATTGTATATACAGATATGATGGGGGGGGACACCCCAATATAGAGAGAACATTGTATATACAGATATGATGGGGGAGGGGTGACACCCCAATATAGAGAGACCATTGTATATACAGATATGATGGGGGGGGGGTGACACCCCAATATAGAGAGAACATTGTATATACAGATATGATGGGGGAGGGGTGACACCCCAATATAGAGAGAACATTGTATATACAGATATGATGGGGGGGGTGACACCCCAATATAGAGAGAACATTGTATATACAGATATGATGGGGGGGTGACACCCCAATATAGAGAGAACATTGTATATACAGATATGATGGGGGGGTGACACCCCAATATAGAGAGAACATTGTATATACAGATATGATGGGGGAGGGGTGACACCCCAATATAGAGAGAACATTGTATATACAGATATGATGGGGGAGGGGTGACACCCCAATATAGAGAGAACATTGTATATACAGATATGATGGGGGAGGGGTGACACCCCAATATAGAGAGAACATTGTATATATGTCTTCTGATGGTGGACGTCTCTTTGGTGCCTTCAGCCAGGTGCGATGTAACACACGTCATCCCGCAATTCTCATGTGTCTTGCCATGCGACAATTGCAGCAACATCACACTGCATTCGGGGTGCCATGTTGATGGTGAACGTCTCTTTGGTGCCTCTTCAGACATCTCCATAGAGGACGTCACTGGCAGGAAGGGTTCTCATTGGTCCCAGCAGAAAAGGCCTCAAACTGGAAAGACTCCTCCCTCTTCGGAAGCCAATCAGAGTTCCTTTCTTTTCTCCCAAGCTTCATCCTCCAAGACCAGACCTAAGCCAGGGGCCCAGTTCAGTCACAATCCTGGGGCCCCTAATCCCTAAACCTTCAGACAAGCCCTATAAAACCTCCTGAAGGGAAGCCCCCATTTCCTAAAGTGGGGGGACGTCTGTTGGCCTTTGGGGTCACCTGGTCAGCAGACATCTCAGAAGCTCAGGTAAGAGACGTGGTGTCCAGGGGCTACAGGCTAGAGGTCATCTCCCTGCCCCCACCCCGCTTCGTGTTGTCCAACCTGCCGGTGTCTCCGCAGGGACTAGCGGTCCTCTATGCTGCTCCTGCAGATCTGCTGACCCAAGGAGATCTCCCCATTGGACCAACAGCAGAAAGGTTTCCGGGTTTTTACTCCAACCGTTTCCTTGTTCTAAAGCCTCATGGAGGACATAGGCTGCATTCACTGGGGGGATTAGGGGGCATACAGGGGATTCCTGGGGCTGGGATCACTGTGAACAGTGGGGGATGGGAAGTCTGTACAAAGCAATGACAGGCTGAGCCGGGACCATTCCCATGTATCCGCACATCCATCGGTCATCTGTGGTCAGGGAAGGATGAGCGATCCTGGCCCTAACCGTAGATGACCGATGGATGTGCGGATACATGGGAATGGTCGCGGCTCCTGTCAGCCTGTCATTGCTTTGTACAGACTTCCCATCCCCCACTGTTCACAGTGATCCCATCCGCAGGAATCCCCTGTATGCCCCTAATCCCCAGAGTGAATGCAGCCTATGTCCTCCTTGAGCTCGGGTTCACACCAATGAGGTGCGGGAAACACTGCGAATCCTGTACGTTTCCCGCACCGCATTGCAATCGCATCACGTTCATGCGATCTGGTGCGGGAGTCAGTAATAAATTATTGACACCCGAAACAGATGGCAAGACGCGATGTGATTGCCAGAAATCACATGACATGGGTGAGAAGACCCATACCATGTGATTCAGGTGCGGATCTAAAGACAATCCTGCACCTTTGTGGTGCGGATGCGATGTGATTTGAGCCATAGGAAGTGTATGGCCCAAATCGCAGCGCACAGACATGTGCATGGAATGCGCAGAGGAATGCGGTGTGATTCCTGTGCAGACTCCATGCAGTGTCCCGCACCACATAGTGTGAACCGGCTGGGAGGCTTTAGAACAGGGAAAAGGTTGGAGTAAGGCCCCGGTCACAGGGGGCGTACTAATCCGTACAGCCGTGGGGGGCCGTGTTTACTTGGGGGATGTACCGGTGTTCATGCATCCCTGTGCAGGCAGGTTCATTGATGTCAGTTGGGATGCAGCGGCTGCATGGATACAGACACTGCTCCCAATGTAACATCTGTGCGGGTGAACAGCTGTGAACACAGATAGTGTGCGTTCAGGGCCATGCATCCATACGGATGTCAGATTGGGATCAGCATCTGTGTCCATGTTACCACTACGTCCCAACTGACATCAATGGAACTGCCTGCACAGGGATGCATGAACACCGGGACATCCCCTGCAAATAAACACGGCCCCCCACGGCGGTACACATTGGTATGTCCCCTGTGAATGTGGCCTAAAAACCGGGAACTATTCTGCTGTTGGTCCAATGGGGAGATCTCCTTGGGTCAGCAGATCTGCAGGAGCAGCATGGAGGATCGCTAGTCACCGGCACCGGACACCGGCAGGTTGGACAACACGAAGCGGGGTGGGGGCAGGGAGATGAACTCTAGTCTGTAGCCCCTGGACACCACGTCTCTTACCTGAGCTTCTGAGATGTCTGCTGACCAGGTGACCCCAATGGCCAACAGACGTCCCCCCACTTTAGGAAATGGGGGCTTCCCTTCAGGAGGTTTTATAGGGCTTGTCTGAAGGTTTAGGGATTAGGGGCCCCAGGATTGTGACTGAACTGGGCCCCTGGCTTAGGTCTGCTCTTGGAGGATGAAGCTTGGGAGAAAAGAAAGAAACTCTGATTGGCTTCAGAAGTAGGAGGAGTCTTTCCAGCTTGAGGCCTTTTCTGCTGGGACCAATGAGAACCCTTCCTGCCAGTGACGTCCTCTATGGAGATGTCTGAAGAGGCACCAAAGAGACGTTCACCATCAACATGGCGCCCCGAATGCAGTGTGATGTTGCTGCAATTGTCGCATGGCAAGACGCATGAGAATTGCGGGATGACGTGTGTTACATCGCACCTGGCTGAAGGCACCAAAGAGACGTCCACCATCAGAAGACATATATACAATGTTCTCTCTATATTGGGGTGTCACCCCTCCCCCATCATATCTGTATATACAATGTTCTCTCTATATTGGGGTGTCACCCCTCCCCCATCATATCTGTATATACAATGTTCTCTCTATATTGGGGTGTCACCCCTCCCCCATCATATCTGTGTATACAATGTTCTCTCTATATTGGGGTGTCACCCCTCCCCCATCATATCTGTGTATACAATGTTCTCTCTATATTGGGGTGTCACCCCTCCCCCATCATATCTGTATATACAATGTTCTCTCTATATTGGGGTGTCACCCCTCCCCCATCATATCTGTATATACAATGTTCTCTCTATATTGGGGTGTCACCCCTCCCCCATCATATCTGTATATACAATGTTCTCTCTATATTGGGGTGTCACCCCTCCCCCATCATATCTGTATATACAATGTTCTCTCTATATTGGGGTGTCACCCCTCCCCCATCATATCTGTATATACAATGTTCTCTCTATATTGGGGTGTCCCCCCTCCCCCATCATATCTGTATATACAATGTTCTCTCTATATTGGGGTGTCACCCCTCCCCCATCATATCTGTATATACAATGTTCTCTCTATATTGGGGTGTCACCCCTCCCCCATCATATCTGTGTATACAATGTTCTCTCTATATTGGGGTGTCACCCCCCCCATCATATCTGCGTATACAATGTTCTCTCTATATTGGGGTGTCACCCCTCCCCCATCATATCTGCATATACAATGTTCTCTCTATATTGGGGTCCCCCCCATCATATCTGTATATACAATGTTCTCTCTATATTGGGGTGTCCCCCCCTCCCCCATCATATCTGCATATACAATGTTCTCTCTATATTGGGGTCCCCCCCCATCATATCTGTATATACAATGTTCTCTCTATATTGGGGTGTCTCCCCTCCCCCATCATATCTGTATATACAATGTTCTCTCTATATTGGGGTGTCTCCCCTCCCCCATCATATCTGTGTATACAATGTTCTCTCTATATTGGGGTGTCACCCCTCCCCCATCATATCTGTATATACAATGTTCTCTCTATATTGGGGTGTCACCCCTCCCCCATCATATCTGTATATACAATGTTCTCTCTATATTGGGGTGTCCCCCCCATCATATCTGTATATACAATGTTCTCTCTATATTGGGGTGTCTCCCCTCCCCCATCATATCTGTGTATACAATGTTCTCTCTATATTGGGGTGTAACCCCTCCCCCATCATATCTGTATATACAATGTTCTCTCTATATTGGGGTCCCCCCCCATCATATCTGTATATACAATGTTCTCTCTATATTGGGGTGTCTCCCCTCCCCCATCATATCTGTATATACAATGTTCTCTCTATATTGGGGTGTCACCCCTCCCCCATCATATCTGTGTATACAATGTTCTCTCTATATTGGGGTGTCTCCCCTCCCCCATCATATCTGTATATACAATGTTCTCTCTATATTGGGGTCCCTCCCCCATCATATCTGTATATACAATGTTCTCTCTATATTGGGGTGTCACCCCCCCCCATCATATCTGTATATACAATGTTCTCTCTATATTGGGGTGTCCCCCCCATCATATCTGTATATACAATGTTCTCTCTATATTGGGGTGTCTCCCCTCCCCCATCATATCTGTATATACAATGTTCTCTCTATATTGGGGTGTCACCCCTCCCCCATATCTGTATATACAATGTTCTCTCTATATTGGGGTGTCACCCCTCCCCCATATCTGTATATACAATGTTCTCTCTATATTGGGGTGTCTCCCCTCCCCCATCATATCTGTATATACAATGTTCTCTCTATATTGGGGTGTCACCCCTCCCCCATATCTGTATATACAATGTTCTCTCTATATTGGGGTGTCACCCCTCCCCCATATCTGTGTATACAATGTTCTCTCTATATTGGGGTGTCTCCCCTCCCCCATCATATCTGTATATACAATGTTCTATCTATATTGGGGTGTCACCCCTCCCCCATATCTGTATATACAATGTTCTCTCTATATTGGGGTGTCACCCCTCCCCCATATCTGTATATACAATGTTCTCTCTATATTGGTGTGTCACCCCTCCCCCATATCTGTGTATACAATGTTCTCTCTATATTGGGGTGTCTCCCCTCCCCCATCATATCTGTATATACAATGTTCTCTCTATATTGGGGTGTCACCCCTCCCCCATATCTGTATATACAATGTTCTCTCTATATTGGGGTGTCTCCCCTCCCCCATCATATCTGTATATACAATGTTCTCTCTATATTGGGGTGTCACCCCTCCCCCATCATATCTGTATATACAATGTTCTCTCTATATTGGGGTGTCACCCCTCCCCCATCATATCTGTATATACAATGTTCTCTCTATATTGGGGTGTCTCCCCCCCATCATATCTGTATATACAATGTTCTCTCTATATTGGGGTCCCTCCCCCATCATATCTGTATATACAATGTTCTCTCTATATTGGGGTGTCCCCCCCCCCATCATATCTGTATATACAATGTTCTCTCTATATTGGGGTGTCACCCCTCCCCCATCATATCTGTGTATACAATGTTCTCTCTATATTGGGGTGTCCCCCCCATCATATCTGTATATACAATGTTCTCTCTATATTGGGGTGTCCCCCCCCCCCATCATATCTGTATATACAATGTTCTCTCTATATTGGGGTGTCACCCCTCCCCCATCATATCTGTATATACAATGTTCTCTCTATATTGGGGTGTCCCCCCCATCATATCTGTATATACAATGTTCTCTCTATATTGGGGTGTCCCCCCCCCCCATCATATCTGTATATACAATGTTCTCTCTATATTGGGGTGTCTCCCCTCCCCCATCATATCTGTATATACAATGTTCTCTCTATATTGGGGTGTCACCCCTCCCCCATATCTGTATATACAATGTTCTCTCTATATTGGGGTGTCACCCCTCCCCCATATCTGTATATACAATGTTCTCTCTATATTGGGGTGTCTCCCCTCCCCCATCATATCTGTATATACAATGTTCTCTCTATATTGGGGTGTCACCCCTCCCCCATATCTGTATATACAATGTTCTCTCTATATTGGGGTGTCACCCCTCCCCCATATCTGTATATACAATGTTCTCTCTATATTGGGGTGTCACCCCTCCCCCATATCTGTGTATACAATGTTCTCTCTATATTGGGGTGTCTCCCCTCCCCCATCATATCTGTATATACAATGTTCTCTCTATATTGGGGTGTCACCCCTCCCATCATATCTGTGTATACAATGTTCTCTCTATATTGGGGTGTCTCCCCTCCCCCATCATATCTGTATATACAATGTTCTCTCTATATTGGGGTGTCACCCCTCCCCCATATCTGTATATACAATGTTCTCTCTATATTGGGGTGTCACCCCTCCCCCATATCTGTATATACAATGTTCTCTCTATATTGGGGTGTCACCCCTCCCCCATCATATCTGTGTATACAGTGTTCTCTCTATATTGGGGTGTCTCCCCTCCCCCATCATATCTGTGTATACAATGTTCTCTCTATATTGGGATGTCTCCCCTCCCCCATCATATCTGTATATACAATGTTCTGTCTATATTGGGGTGTCCCCCCCATCATATCTGTATATACAATGTTCTCTCTATATTGGGGTGTCTCCCCTCCCCCATCATATCTGTGTATACAATGTTCTCTCTATATTGGGGTGTCACCCCTCCCCCATCATATCTGTATATACAATGTTCTCTCTATATTGGGGTGTCCCCCCCATCATATCTGTATATACAATGTTCTCTCTATATTGGGGTGTCCCCCCTCCCCCATCATATCTGTATATACAATGTTCTCTCTATATTGGGGTGTCCCCCCCCATCATATCTGTATATACAATGTTCTCTCTATATTGGGGTGTCTCCCCTCCCCCATCATATCTGTGTATACAATGTTCTCTCTATATTGGGGTGTCACCCCCCCCCATCATATCTGTGTATACAATGTTCTCTCATTATTGGGGTGTCACCCCTCCCCATATCTGTGTATACAATGTTCTCTCTATATTGGGGTGTCTCCCCTCCCCCATCATATCTGTATATACAATGTTCTCTCTATATTGGGGTGTCACCCCTCCCCCATATCTGTATATACAATGTTCTCTCTATATTGGGGTGTCACCCCTCCCCCATCATATCTGTGTATACAATGTTCTCACTATATTGGGGTGTCACCCCTCCCCCATCATATCTGTGTATACAATGTTCTCTCTATATTGGGGTGTCACCCCTCCCCCATCATATCTGTGTATACAATGTTCTCTCTATATTGGGGTGTCACCCCTCCCCCATATCTGTATATACAATGTTCTCTCTATATTGGGGTGTCACCCCTCCCCCATCATTTCTGTGTATACAATGTTCTCTCTATATTGGGGTGTCACCCCTCCCCCATATCTATATATACAATGTTCTCTCTATATTGGGGTGTCACCCCTCCCCCATCATATCTGTGTATCTAATGTTCTCTCTGAGTCTTCTGGCCGGCCTCTTCGGTTGGCCCGCGCTTCTTCTTTAGCCGCAATACATTCTATAGGTGTCAGACACCACCTGACGGTATCTCTAGCGGCCCACAGTGCGGGGTTCCTCAGCACGCGGGGTCTAAGTCCCAATCTGCTTATGCACCAGGGCCCCTGATGGTGGGGATGGACTTGGAGCAGACCGAGACCAGGGCGCGACCCCTGAGTATGTCCAGCAGTGGTAGAGAGTACCGTCAGAGGTGTTGCGGGAAATAGAGCCTGACGAGAAGAGTCTGGTAGGCCTTGCAGCAGCGACTGATCCTTGCGGGATGGATGGATGGACAGTCAGCGTGACGTAAGGCGTAGTCAGGCAGGCCGGGTCAGCAACGTGCGGGCAGCGAGGTACCGGAGGAGCAGGCAGGAGAGTGGTCAGGGTCACGAGCTGGGTTCAGCAACGTGCGGGCAGCGAGGTACCAGAGGAGCAGGCAGAGAATGGTCAGGGTCACGAGCCGGGTTCAGCAACGTGCGGGCAGCGAGGTACCGGAGGAGCAGGCAGGAGAGTGGTCAGGGTCACGAGCCGGGTTCAGCAACGTGCGGGCAGCGAGGTACCGGAGGAGCAGGCAGAGAATGGTCAGGGTCATGAGCCGGGTTCAGCAACGTGCGGGCAGCGAGGTACCGGAGGAGCAGGCAGGAGAGTGGTCAGGGTCACGAGCCGGGTTCAGCAACGTGCGGGCAGCGAGGTACCAGAGGAGCAGGCAGAGAATGGTCAGGTCAAGCCAGGGGTCAAGCAGGAGACAACCAGCAGGGTCAGGATCAAGCAGAGGTCGGCAACAGGAAACTTCACAAACCAGATGACAGGAACAGGATAATAAGACATACCTCCTGTGCTGTTTAAATAGCGCGCCCTGCGCTGTCATTGGTGCCAGGCGCCTGTCCGCGATCGGGAGTGCACATGCGCGGCCATCGCCGCTGCCACGATCGCCCAGGGCCCACTGGCTAGAGCGTGTCGGTGTTCTGTGCATGCGCCACCCGGCGTATCGCGGCAGAACACCCGACCCCTGACAATAGGTGAATACGGCTGCGATATTTAGGAGATGACACAGTCGAAGATGAAACAGTCTGCTGGACATATAATTGGATGTCTCCCGCACAAGAAGACGCTGACCTGGTATGAGGTGGGATTGTTGAGATTTTTCACCTTAGGTCGCTTGTGCTTCTTCTTTCGCTGGAATAAATTGCGTGGATTAAAGCGGGTGCCATCACTAGGAGATGCACCGCTGGGATGGCCAGTCGGTTGGTCAGTCCCAGAACTAATGTCATCGCTTGGTGGTTGGATGATGTCACTGATTGATGACATGGTAGAATATCTCTTAGGAATGATGTCATGTGTTGATGGGACGGCATCATCACCCTGTGGAATGACATCACTCGTTGATGGGACGGTATCATCAACCTGTGGAATGACATCACTCAGTAATGGGACGGTATCATCAACCTGTGGAATGACGTCACTCATTGATGAGAACATTTTGCCATAACTGAACTCTATGGTTGTCCAGCGCCTCTTCATTGCCCGGCATAAATCCCGTAGGATAAAACGGGCGGTATCGCTAGGAATTTCACCTCTGGATTGGACACTGGGATGGACAGTCATGGTTGTCCATTCTCGCCTATTGCCAGAACTCGATCGTAGGATCATGTCTTTTGTTGGAAAGACGCCAGAAGTCGTTGATGGTAAAGTGTTATCTAATGCTGGAAAGAGTAAACCTCTTGTTGATGTGCTGGAAGGGTGACCACGGATGTCATCCCTGGGAGGTGCAACACTGGGAATGGGAAAATCAGCCTCGTGCACAGCACTGTCCGCACTTGCAGCTGCAATTTTGACACTTGTTCGGAGAACGTCCATCAGTAGTGGAAAGTATTTTCTTTTCTTGATCTTCAGTTTTGCCTTGCGCTTCTTCATTTGTCGGCGTAGGTGAGCACGGATGTCATCCCTGGGAGGTGGGACGCTGGGAATGGGAAAGTCGGTCTCTTCCATAGCACTGTCCACATTTTCACTTGTTGATGAAAGGATGTAGCCATGCCTGAACTCCTTGGTTGGCCTGTGCCTCCCCATTGGCCGGCATAGATCCCGTAGGTGAGCGCGGATGTCATCCCTGGGAGGTGGGACGCTGGGAATGGGAAGGTCAGTCTCTTCCATAGCACTGTCCACACTTTCACTTGTTGATGGGAAGATGTTAATGTTCCTGAGCCGCTTGTTTCGCTCGCTCCTCTAAATAAATATAATATATAATAATTTATTTTATTTATTTATAAATAAATATATGTAGTTATGAGCAGAACACACCTGGGTTTGGTTTCAGCAAGGTTCACCAAACATGACTAAAGTTCAGGTGCCGAATGGGAAGGGAAAAAAAACAGTTCTGAATAATTTCTAGGTTCATAAGCAAGATATTGGGAAGAAAAATGTTTTCTTTTACAAAAAGGTGTCACTTTAATAAGATATTCCTCAAACATTCCATGGGTATACATGGAATTACATCTCAAAACACTTTTTGCTACTTCTCCTGAGTATGGGGATTCCACATGTGTGAGACTTTTGGCAACCTAGCCACGCACAGGGGCCCAAAATCCAATGACTACCTTCCGTCTTTCAAAGGGCATAACTTGCACATTTGATTTCCTGATTACTTTTTACAGTTTCAAAATCCCTAAAATGCTAGGGTGGTACAAACACCCAACAAATACCCCTTTTTGGAAAGTACACACCTCAAGGTATTTGCTTATTATTATTTGCCACAGGTTTTTTAAAAATGAAAAACATTTTTTTTTTACACAAAGTTGTCACTTTACTGAAATATTTCTCACATACACCATGGGTATACATGGCATTACACTCCAAAACACATTATGCTTCTTCTCTTGAGTATGGGGATACCACATGGGAGCCTAGCTGCATACAGGGGCCCAAAATCTCAAATGTGCACCTCCTTAAAGGGTGCAACTTGCGCAATTGATCTTCTGAATATCACAGTTTCAGAGGCCCTAAAATGCCAGGAGAGTAAAAACAACTCCCAAATTACTTTTTTTGGAAAGTAGACACCCCAAAGTATTTAATGAGAGGCAAGTTGAATCTTTGGAGGATCTTATTTTTTGCCACAGGTTTTTGGAAAATGAAGAAAGAAAATAAAAATGTATTTTTTCCAATGCATAAATAAAAATAATGCTCCTTGAAAGACTGAAGGTGGTCATTTGATTTTGGGGCCCATACTTGGCTAGGCTGCCAAAAAAAGCCTCTCATATGTGATATCCCCATACCTGGAAGAAGTATCAGAATGTGTTTTGAGGTGTAATTCCACAAATACCCATGGCATGTGTGAGAAATATCTAATTAAAGTGACAATTTTGTGTAAAGAAAAGAAAAAACTTTTTTCAGTCACATTCCAAAAAGTTGTAAAAAATACAATTTTTGATAGACTCAACATGCCTCTCAGCAAATACCTTATGGTGTTTACTTTCCAAAAATGGGGTTGTTTGGTGGACATTTGTACCACCCTGGCATTTTAGCACCTTAAGAAATGTGATAGGTAGTAAGAAAGTCGGAGCTGATTAATATACACTTATTGGGATTTTTTTTACCAAGTACATGTAGCAGAATATATTTTGGCCTACATTTTTGAAGAAATGTGATTATTTTGGATACGTTTTATAACAGAAAGTGAAAATTTTTTTTTTTTTCAAAAATGTTTAGTCTTTTTAACCACTTCAAGTCCAGACACTTTTACCCCCTTCCTGTCAAGGCCAATGTTCAGCTTTCAGCACTATCACACTTTGAATGACAATTGCACAGTCATGCAACACTGTACCCATATGAATTTTTTAGCATTTTTTGAGACTGATGAAACTTTATTTTGGTGGTATTTATTCACCACTGGTATTTTTTATTTTTTTTGCTATGTAAATGAAAAAGTCCAAACATTTTGAAAAAAATAATTTTTCTTTTAAAATTTTGCAAATAAATAATCTTTCTTCATAAATCATGGACAAGCGTTATTCACTTATCTTTTTAGTAAAAAAACAATAGCCAAAATGAGTTTATAGCCAAAAATTTTAATTTTTTAAAATTGTTTTTACATTTGTATTATATTTTTTATATTATTTATGTTTTTGTATTTTTTTACATACTGTCACCCTAGCAGTACAGTGTCACCATAGTGACACTGTACTACTTGTGGGGGGTGATGAAGATTTTTTTTTTACACCGATTGCTTTTCCACCCATAAAGGCTGTAAAAGCAATAATTTCTCTTTCTCTCTGCTTGCATTCTTGCAGCCATTGGGAAACAAGGTGTGAGCTGTGATTGGTCACAGCTTCTCACATGGTACAAGGCTGTTGTGAATAGCCCTGTACCATGTGACCTCTGTGATCATTTACAGATTTCACAAGTAGTAAGCAATGATGTCAGAAGTGACATCTTGCTTTCTACTATTCATGTGATCACTGATTGGCCAATCAGTGATCACATGATTGGGACATCATACAGAGATCCCGTACAGCGATCGGTGTTCCGCTGTATCTGGAGGACACATTGGGCACTGTATCGTGGTGCTGTGTGCTCCCAGGGATTGTGCACAGCCTGAAAATGCGGGTGCCATTTATGAATGGCAACCCGCTCCTGCACTGCTCCCATCCGGCCGTTTATGTACATGGGCCAGACGGGAAGTGGTTAAAAAACCCCACTGGTGATCAAATACCCCCAAATGAAAGCTCTATTTGCATGAAAAACTGATATAAATTTAATTTGGATACAGTGTTGCATGATCACACAATTGGCAGTTAACCACTTCCATACCGGGCACTTTTACCCCCTTCCTGCCCCCAGGCCATTTTACAGGTTTCAGCGCTCTCACACTTTGAATGACAATTGCGCGGTCATACATCATTGTACCCAAACTAAAATGTTATCATTTTCTTCACACAACTAGAGCTTTCTTTTGGTGGTATTTAATCACTGCTGGGGTTTTAATTTTTTTGCTAAATTAACAAAAAAAGACCAACAATTTTGAAAAAAAAACCCACATTTTTCTTTGTTTCGGTTATAAAAGTTTGCAAATAAATACTTGTTCTTCATAAATTTAGGTCAAAATGTATTCTACTACATGTCTTTAATGAAAATAACCCAAATTAGGATGTATTATTTAGTTTGTAGGAAAGTTATAGAGTTCACAAACTATGGTATAGATCTGAAAATTGATCAATCCTGAAGTACTGACGGCCAATCTAATTTTTTGAGGTCCAAGAATGTCAGAACAGTACAGATATCCCCCAAATGTCAGAACAGTACAGATATCCCCCAAATGTCAGGACAGTACAGATATCCCCCACATGTCAGAACAGTACAGATATCCTCCAAATGTCAGGACAGTACAGATATCCCCCAAATGTCAGAACGGTGCAGATATCCCCCCAAATGTCAGAATGGTGCAGATATCCCCCCAAATGTCAGGACAGTACAGATATCCCCCAAATGTCAGGACAGTACAGATACCCCCCAAATGTCAGAACAGTACAGATATCCCCCAAATGTCAGGACAGTACAGATATCCCCCAAATGTCAGGATAGTACAGATCCCCCCCAAATGTCAGGACAGTACAGATATGCCCCCAAATGTCAGGACAGTACAGATATCCCCCAAATGTCAGAACAGTACAGATATCCCCCACATGTCAGAACAGTACAGATATCCCCCAAATGTCAGAACAGTACAGATATCCCCCAAATGTCAGAACAGTACAGATATCCCCCAAATGTCAGGACAGTACAGATATCCCCCAAATGTCAGGACAGTACAGATATCCCCCAAATGTCAGGACAGTACAGATATCCCCCAAATGTCAGGACAGTACAGATATCCCCAAATGTCAGAACGGTGCAGATATCCCCCCAAATGTCAGAATGGTGCAGATATCCCCCCAAATGTCAGAACGGTGCAGATATCCCCCAAATGTCAGGACAGTACAGATATCCCCCCAAATGTCAGAACAGTACAGATATCCCCCAAATGTCAGGACAGTACAGATATCCCCCAAATGCCAGGACAGTACAGATATCCCCCACATGTCAGAACAGTACAGATATCCCCCAAATGACCCCTTTTTGCAGAGTAGACAGTCCAACGTACTTCATAAGAGGCATGGCAAGTTTTTTGAAGTTGTATTTTTTTGTCATAATTAAAAGAAATGATTTTTACAATTTTTTTTACATACTGTCATCAGTGCAGTACAGCATCATCATATAACTGGCATGGCGGTGAGCAGGGACACTGACTAGTGACAGTATGAAAAAAAATAATATTTTTAAAGTTTTTATTACATTTTTTTAAAGAATTTTTTCATATTTCACTATGACCAGAGTAGTACAATGTTACCATAGTAACATTGTACTACTTTGGGGAAGTGATCAGTATTTTTTTTTTACACAATTTGCTTATAGCAAAGAATTACTTTGCTATAAGCAAGCATTTACCTGAATGACTTTGATTCATTCTGTGTTTTTTTTTTTTTTTGTGCTTAGCTGTGATTTGGCCATGGCTAATCACATGACACAGCTGGGCTATGATTGGCCCAGCTTGTGCATGTGATCGCTGTGACCATTCATAGCTAGACAGACTAGTATACAATGGATGGCATGAATGAAGCCATCCATTGTATACAACTGTCATGTGACCTGCTGTGATTGGTGACAGCAGGTCATTGTATACAACTGTCATGTGACCTGCTGTGATTGGTGACAGCAGGTCACATGGTACTGGCAACGGGGCCGGTACTCAGATCTGTCATCGGCCGTGTCCGAGGTACATGGCCGGTGACAGATCGCGCCGCTGCGCGGCTCTGCAGGTGGGCAGACTGCGCATGCCCGAAAGGACGCCATAGAGTGTCCACCCAGAAAGGTGAGTGTTTTTGCCGGCCACCATTTGGCCATAAGCCGGGTGGAAAGAGGTTAAAGTAGCACAGTGCTGAATAGCAAAAATGTTCCTGGTTATGAAGGGGATAAAAGTGGTTAATCTATACCAAAGCCTTATCACAGATATGGGTCTTGTATTGGTGTTAATAAGGGACACACACACACACTTTTAAACTTTTTTTTAAGGATTTGTCAAAAACGTTGTGTATGTTTTTCTTAGGCCCCATTCCTGATAGGATGTTTTCAATCACAAGCAGAATTACTGCAATACTGCCCATGATTTTAAAACACTCTGCAAAAATCACAAATCACGGAACTGCGTGTTCAGGTGCTACTCATTTTAATAGAACCTGAAAATGCGGTGCGGTTCTGCCATGATTGTCGCGTGATAATTGTGCTGCAATCTCGGCAAACTGCATCACATGACACGTGTCACCCAAAGCCGTTCTTAAAAAGAAAAAAAAAAAGTAGTTCTTTGTATACAGATTCATGGTGCCTTCAACATGTGTAGTGAGTGTTACTCTGAGTGGTGGTTTCAACATGTTTACCTCGTTCCTTCATCAGAAAACCACAATATTCCAAAGAACACGGCACAGGAAAGAACATCATTACATGAGATTATCCGTACACAATGTTCTCACCATCCTTATTACTAGAATTGTGGCGTGCTCTCTATCAAGGATCACATACCCCTCTGCCTAAACTCATGGGCATCTCCAGCACCACCCCATCCTCCAAAGGAAAGAAACTCCCGGCAAGCGCCCCAATCCAGCCAATGGGGGCATTTTGGCACTGATATTCCATTAATATTTTTGGAATATTTTGACAGTATTAGTATACTTCCCTGTCTACTCCTATGTTTCACATTCTGCTCCTCCCCCATTGGCTGGATTGAGGTGCTAATGAAGTAATGAGAGAAACATGTGGAAACTCAGGTTAACGCTCGGTAAACATGCTGAAGGCGCCTTGAATGTGTATACAGACACGTGTACTATTTTTACTGCTTATGTTTCACTATTTTAAACCAGTATCCTTATTTTGTAGTTTTTTTTGTATAATAAAATTGATTTTATTACAAAAGTTATGTTTTCTTGTTGTCACCTGAAAAGTCCCACTTTTTACTGCTTGAATTGTTGAATAACCACTCGTCACTGAAACCAATTCTGACATTTCTCTCATACATGTAAAGATCATCATTATTTTGCTAGATAATTACTTAGAACCACAAAACATTGTATATTTTTTAAGCAGAGGCCCTAGAGAATAAAATGGTGGGGGTTTCAATTTTTTATGCTACACGGTATTTGAGTAGTGGTTTTTCAAATGCAATTTTTTTGGGAAAAAAATACATTTTAATGAATTTTAATGCACACAAAGATAATATAATGCACATGTTTTTGGTAAAATATTAAATAGACACCTAATATGTCACACTTTAAAATTGTATACATCTGTGGAATGGTATCAAACTTCAGTACCTAAAAATCTTCATTGGTGACGCTTGAAAAGCCTTTACAGGTTACCAGTTTAACCACTTGCCTATATACTGCGGCAGGGTGTATATACTGCGGCAGGGTGGCACCGCTGTGCTAGATCACGCAAAAAAAACAGCATCTAGCAAAACAAGTAGGGGGTGTGCACGAGGTGCGAGGCCAATCACTGCAGCAGGTGTCTATCACCGGATCCCGGCGGCTCATTACCCGCTGGCTCCCGGCGATTAGCGGCACTCACTGACAGAGAGCACGGCTGCAGTGTTTACACTGCACCTTGCTCCCTGTCAGCTCCTAACACACTGTCACGGAGAGCAGAGATTAGCTTTCCGGGACAGCATGTTCCCGTGAAATACACCCCCCCCACCCACTAGTAAAACACTCCCCTCACACAGTTAACCCTTTCATTGAATAAAAAAGTTAACCCCTTCCTCCCCAGTGCCATTAGTACAGTGTCAGTGTTTTTTTTTTACTGATCACTGTATTGGTGCCACTGGGGATGTCAGTGACCCCAAGTCAGTTCCCCCCCCCAGTGTCAAAATGTCCGCCACAGTCCCGCCATAAGTCGCTAATCACTGTCATAAATTGCTGATCACTGCCATAAGTCGCTGATTGCCACAATTATTATTATAACAAAAAAATCCCAGTATCTTTCCCGCCATTTATAAACGCTATAACTTTCACGTAAACCAATTAATTTACACGTATTTGCATTTTTTTTGTTAACAAAGACATGTCGCAGAATACATTTTGGCTGAAATTTATGTCAAAATTTGATTTTTAAATTTTTTTACTTGACATGTTTTATATCAAAAAGTCAAAAATTTTGTTTTTTTTCTCAAAATTGTCAGCCTTTTTTTTTTTATAGCACAGGTGATCAAATAACACCGAAAGAAAGCTCAATTTGTGGGAAAAAGGAAATAAATTTAATTTGGGTGCGGTGTTGCATGAACGCGCAATTGTCAGTTAAAGTAACGTAGTGCCGTAACACAAACCACTTCTGTAACTGCTTCCTGACCACCCTATAGCAGAAATAGAGCAGCACAAGTGCGCAAAATATATACATGATTTGTGCTCCCGTGGTTTTCCCGCCCCTCAAAGATGGCGACAGATTGCCCATCAGTACACCAGTAATCACATTTAACCTCTTGATTGCCAGCAACACGCTCATACACAATAAATCTCCATTGCTAGTATAGTGTCTGAACGGATCAATATCTTTGATCAGATCAGCACTATACCAGCATTCACATTAGTATAGCATCCCCCAAAACACAGCATTAACGGGACCAGCCCCAGCACCTTCCAGCACCTGCGTTTAGCCCCTACGCTTACCCCCCCTTCTCAGCCAGCAAGTGTAGTGTCAGTAGGTCACTGTCACTTGATATATTACACACAAAACCACAGTGTTCACAGAATCAGGCCTGATCTCTGTTAGCGCTTGCCGGTAAATTTTGATGACTCTCATATGCTGCCTCTAGATTGTAAGCTCCCAGGATCAGGCCCTTCTAACCCTCTTGTATTGAACTGTATTGTTGCTGTATTGTCTCCCATTATACTGTAAAGTGCTGAGCAAACTGTTGGTGCCATAAATCCTGTATAATAATAATAATAATAATAATAATACCAGCACTGCAGTATGACTTGGCAACGTGGTGAGTCCCATAAATGCAGTACAAACTGGTGCTGTGGTGAGCACAAGTATTGTCCCGCAGCCACTAAGAATTTTCACATAGGCCCGTAGAGCCCCTATCCTTCCGAATGTGCTTGCAAATCCCAATTGGCAGTCCCCAAATTTTGCAGCACTTTTACTTCCCCCATTCACTGCCCAACCCGGAATTCAGGTGGAAATAGAAAATTTAACTTGATTTTTGGAGCTGTTTTTCACGCTAGATCTGTATGCGTTGATTGTGGATATATACACAACAATTTATCGCCAGCAACCCAAATTCAAACCTTGCCAGACCATTCTCATGGAAACCCATTACGGTTTCCAGATTTACTTTTTCGGGGGGCCTAACCCTCAACATGGGCATTACTAAAAGAAATGAATTGCGGTTGTATTGGTCCGCAGACCCCATTCATCATATGCCCGTGTTCTCTGCTGCCATGGCCAGGCATAGATATGAGAGTATAATGTGTTTAATGCATTTCAAAACATCACACTCTGTCATCCTCGGGGTGACCCTGAATTTGACCGGCTCCACAAAATTCAGCCCCTCGCAAATCACCTTAACCAAAAATTTGCACATGTCTATACTCCCCAGCAAAACATCTGCATTGATGAGTCCCTCATTAATTTTTCTGGCCGCCTTGCATTCAAACAATTTCTCCCCAGCAAGCGTGCCAGATATGGGGTCAAGATGTAGAAGACTTGTGAGAGGGCAACAGGCTATACTTATATGTTTCGGTTTTACGAGGGAAATGATAGTCATGTGGAGCCCCACGGATGCCCAGACTACATGGGAAGCAGTGTCAAGATAGTTTGGGACTTGGTGTCATCCTTTTTCCATATGGGGTACCACTTATACGTGGACAATTTTTATTCAAGCGTGCCACTATTTAGACATTTGTTCAATCTTGGAACTGGCACTTGTGGCACCGTGTGACCTAATGTGTGCCCACCATTAGAAGTGGGTGGATGCAGGGTGGCATATTCTTATGGTGGGCATACAACACACTTTTTCTGGCAAAGATTTCTTCTCTTTTTTTTTTCATTCAGTCTGCAGGCTGCATAAAAAAAAAACAAAAGAACATAGCATATATACCCAACAAGGACCAGCGACGTACTGGTACATCACTGGACTTTGAGTGGTTATACCAGGATGATGCCTACAGCTGCATGCATTATCCTGGTATCATTTTTTTCAGCTGGCGATCAGCTTTAATGTAAAAGCAATCCTAGTGGCAATTAACTGCAGGATTTCTTTTACAAGCAGCAGGAGACAATACCCCCCCTCCCCCGCTGCCTTCCACGGCCTTCTCGGGCAGTCCCGAGCCATAGGGGGAACCTGAGAATGCAGCCGGTGTTTCCACCAGCTGACCATAGAGCTGATTGGAGACCAGAGTGGTGCCGATCATCTCTATAGCCTAATAATTTTGAAGTTACGAGCATTTCATCACTTCAGTTTTGCAGGATATAAACAGCGCCATTTGTAAATTGGGAAAGCATCTGATCACACTGATTTTGGTTTGATTAGATAATGTAAGGGCAGAGGAGATATCTAGAGTCTGATAGACCCCAGATTTCTCAAAAAATAATATATGACAATGCCCATTGAAGTTATAGGGGATATTTGCATTCCCTGTGATAGCATTAAAAGGGATAAAAAAAAAATTAAAAGGACAGTGTAAAAATAATTTAAAAAATCAAAATAACTTAAAAAAAAAGTACCCTCGCTCCCCGCGCATGCGCACATCTGTGTTCATGAGCGTTGACCCTGTGCCCGTATGGAAACAGCAGTTGCACCATGCATGTGAGGTATCGCCACAAATGTCAGATCAAGGGCAGTAATTCTAACACTAGACCTCCTCTGTAAATCTAAAATTGTAGTTTGTAAAGGCTTTTAAACATTGCCTATGGATATTAAAAACATATGCAGTTTGTCGCCATTGCACAGGGCATGCACAGTTTTAAAACATGTCATGTTTGGTATCTATTTACTCGGCATATCATCTTTTATATTTTACCAAATAATTGGCCAATATATTGTGTTTTTGTGCATTAAAAGTAAAAAAAGTGTATTTTTAAAATAAATTGCATTTGAAAAACTGCT
Organism: Staurois parvus; assembly: GCF_062004578.1. Lineage (NCBI taxonomy): Eukaryota > Metazoa > Chordata > Amphibia > Anura > Ranidae > Staurois > Staurois parvus. The sequence goes on along the minus strand of NW_028320052.1, from coordinate 114,949 downwards.
GCGCGAGTACTATGTGCCATACAAAATTGTAACACCCACCATTTTATTCACTAGGGTGTTTGCTTTAAAAAATATATAATGTTTGGAGGTTTAAATTAATTTCCTAGCAAAAAAGACTGATTTTTTTCATGTGAACAAAAAGTGTCAGAACAGGCTTGGTCTTCAGGTGGTTAGAAGAGTGAATAATGTGTGGCATAAACTTCTAATGCTGGGCATAAAACACCCCCACCCCCCAAAACGACCCCTTTTTGGAAAGTAGACACCCCAAGCTATTTGCTGAGAGAAATGTTGAATAAATAGAAGAATGTATTTTTTACCACAAGTTTTTGGAAAATGACAAACAAAAAGAAATTTTTTTTTTTACACAAAATTGTCACTTAAATGATTTATTGCTCACAGATGCCATGGGTATATGTGGAATTACTCCCCAAAATACATTCTGCTACTTCTCCCGAGTATGGGGGTACCACATGTGAGAGATGTTTTGGCAGTCTAGCCAAGTACAGGACTCCAAAATCCAAAAAGCACCTTCAGGCTTTTAAAGGACTTTATTTCCTCATTACACTTCCTGACTACCTATCCCAGTTTCGGAGGCCCTGAAATGTCAAGATAGAACCAAACCTCCCCCCAAATGACCCCTTTTTGGAAAGTAAACACCCCAAGGAATTTGATAAGAAGCATGGTGAGTATTTTGCAGATCTCGTTTGTTGCCACAAGTATTTGAAAATGAAGAAAGAAAACAAAACATATTTTTTCTTTTCTTTTTTTTAAATTCCTTGGGGTGTCTACTTTCCAAAAAGGAGTAATTTGGGGGCTTGGTGCTATCCTGGCATGTCAGGGCCTTCAAAACTGTGATAGGTAGTGAGGAAGTGAAATGAGGAAGTTACGCACCTTCAGGCTTTCAAAGTGGTCATTGGATTTCAGGCTCCTGTATGTGGCTAGGCTCCCAAAAAGTCTCACAAATGTGGTATCCCCATACTCGGTAGAAGTATCAGAAAGTATTTTGGGGTGTAATTCCATATATACCCATGGCTTGTGCGAGAAATATATAATTTAAATGTAAACTTTGTGTAAAAAAATGTTTTTGTCATTTTCCAGAAACTTGTGGAAAAAAATAAATCTTCCATGGACTCAATATGCCTCTCAGCAGATAGCTTAGGGTGTCTACTTTCTTAAAAGGGGTCATTTGGGGGTGTTTGTACTGTCCTGGTATTTTAGCACCTCAATAAATGTGATAGGCAGTCAGAAAGTAAAAGCTGTGTAAATTCCATTATCTATACCATAGTTTGTAGATGCTATAACTTTCACACAAAGCAATCAATATACACTTATTGGGAATTTTTTTTTACCAAAAACATGTAACAGAATACATTTTGGCCTAAATGTATAGTGAAAGTTTAGTTTTTTGGATATTTTTTATGACAGAAATGAGAAAATATTGCTTTTTTTAAAAAAAATTATCAAATGTGCTTGTTTATAGTGTCAAAAATAAAAAGCACACAGGTGGTCAAATACCACCAAAAGAAAGCTCTATTTGTGTAAAAAAATGACATAAATTTCATTTATGTACCTTGTTGCATGACCGCGCAATTGTCAGTTAAACTACTGCAGTGCTGTATAGCAAAAAAATGGTGTAAATTCCATTATCTATACCATAGTTTGTAGACGCTATAACTTTCACACAAAGCAATCAATATACACTTTTTGGGATCTTTTTACCAAAAACATGTAGCAGAATACATTTTGGTCTAAATTTAGAACTAACTTTAAGTTTACTATATATTTTTATAGCCGAAAGTAAAAAAATATAGTTTGTTTCAAAGTTTTTAGTATTTTTTTGTTTATAGCATGAAAAATAAAAAGAGCACAGGTGCTCAAATACAACCAAAAGAAAGCTTGATTTGTGTGAAAAAAAGGACGTAAATGTTGTATGGATGCAGCATTGCATGACCGTGCAATTATCAGTTGAATTAGAGAAGCGCCGAGTAGTAAAAAGAGGCCTGGTCATTAAGGGGGGTAAATCCTCTAGAGGGCGAGGGGTTAAAAACATTTCTTGCACAATAAACCATAAGAAATACATTCACATTCCGGAGGTGCATACTGCACCATGTATGATGAACATCCAGTAATGTACTTCTTTAGGCACTAGATGGCAGTATCATCCCCAGCAGAATAGACCAGACTAGGCTCCAAACATCACCCCACTGTGTAATGTAAGGCAAGGGCCCGTATCATTACTGCCATCTAGTGCCTAAAGAAGGTCATTACTGGGTGTTCATCATACATGGTGCGGTATGCTCCTCTGGAATGTGAGTGCATTTCTTATGGTTTAAACGCATTGTACTCTAACTCATTACACTAACGCACTGTACACAAACACACTGTACACTAAAGCGCTGAACACTAACGCACTGCACACTAACGCATTGTACACTAAGGCATTGTACACTAACGCACTGTACACTAAGGCATTGTACACTAACACACTGTACAATAACGCACTGTACACTAACACACTGAACACTAACACACTGAACACTAACACACTGAACACTAATGCACTGTACAATAACGCACTGTACACTCTAAAGCACTGAACACTAACGAATTGTTCTCTAACTCATTATACTAACGCACTGTACACTCTAGCACGCCGAACACTAACGAATTGTACTCTAACGCACTATACACTAATGCACTGCACACTAACGCACTGTACAATTACACACTGTACATTCTAAAACAATGTACATTAACACATTGTGCACTAACACAGTGTACACTAAGGCACTGTACACAAATGCACTGTATACTAACACACTGTAAACTAACGCACTGTAAACTAACGCACTGTACAATAGTGCACTGTACATTCTAAAGCACTGTAAACTAACTAATTGTACTCTAACTCATTATACTAATGCACTGTGCACTAACACATTGCACACTAAAGTGCTGAACTCTAAAGCACTGTACACTAACGCACAGTACACTAAGGCACTGTACACTAACGCACTGTACGCTAACGCACTGTATATTAACCTCTAGAGGGTAAGGGTTTAAAATCTTTTTTTACACAATAGACAATAAGAAATGACCTCACATTCCTTGTATGATGAACATCCAGTAATGTACTTCTTTAGGCACTACATGGCAGTATCATCCCCAGCAGCATAGACCAGTCCAGGCTCCAAACGTCACCACACTGTGTAATGCAAGGCAAGGGCCCGTATCATTACTGCCATCTAGTGCCTAAAGAAGGTCACTACTGGATGTTCATCATACATGGTGCGGTATGCACCTCCGGAATGTCAGTGCATTTCTTATGGTTTAAACGCATTGTACTCTAACTCATTACTCTAACGCACTGTACACTAACACACTGTACACTAATGCACTGTGCACTAACACATTGCACACTAACACACTGTACACAAAAGCGCTGAACACTAACGCACTGTACACTAACGCGCTGTACACTAAGGCACTCCACACTAACACATTGTATATTAACCTCTAGAGGGTAAGGGTTTAAAATCTTTTTTTACACAATAAGCTATAAGAAATGCACTGACATTCCGGAGGTGCATACCGCACCATGTATGATGAACATCCAGTAATGTACTTATTTAGGCACTAGATGGCAGTATCATCCCCAGCAGCATAGAGGAGTCCAGGCTGCAAAATATCACCACACTGTGTAATGTAAGGCAAGAGCCCTTATCATTACTGCCATCTAGTGCCTAAAGAAGGTCATTACTGGATGTTCATCATACATGGAGCGGTATGCACCTCCGGAATGTGAGTGCATTTCGTATGGTTTAAACGCATTGTACTCTAACTCATTACACTAACACACTGTACACTAATGCACTGTACACTAACACATTGTACACTAACGCACTGTGCAATAAGGCACTGTACACTAACACACTGTACACTAAAGCGCTGAACACTAACGCACTGTACACTAACGCACTGTACACTAACGCACTGTACACTAACGCACTGCACACTAACACACTGTATATTAACCTCTAGAGGGTAAGGGTTTAAAATCTTTTTTTGCACAATAAACCATAAGAAATGCTCTCACATTCCGGAGGTGCATACCGCACCATGTATGATGAACATCCAGTAATGTACTTCTTTAGGCACTAGATGGCAGTATCATCCCCAGCAGCATAGACCAGTCCAGGCTCCAAATGTCACCACACTGTGTAATGTAAGGCAAGGGTCCCTATAATTACTGCCATCTAGTGCCTAAAGAAGGTCATTACTGGATGTTCATCATACATGGTGCGGTATGCTCCTCCGGAATGTGAGTGCATTTCTTATGGTTTAAACGCATTGTACTCTAACTCATCACACTAACACACTGTACACTAACGCACTGTGCATCAACACAAACACACTGTACACTAAAGCGCTGAACACTAACGCACTGTACACTAACGCACTGTACACTAACACACTGTACACTAACGCACTGTACTTTCTAAAACACTGTACACTAACACACTGAACACTAACACACTGAACACTAATGCACTGTACAATAACGCACTGTACACTCTAAAGCACTGAACACTAACGCATTGTTCTCTAACTCATTATACTAACGCACTATACACTCTAGCACGCCGAACACTAACGAATTGTACTCTAACGCACTATACACTAATGCACTGCACACTAATGCACTGCACACTAACGCACTGTACAATTACACACTGTACATTCTAAAACAATGTACATTAACACATTGTGCACTAACACAGTGTACACTAACGCACTGTACACAAATGCACTGTACATTAACACACTGTAATCTAACGCACTGTAAACTAACGCACTGTACACTAACGCACTGTACATTCTAAAGCACTGTAAACTAACTAATTGTACTCTAACTCATTATACTAATGCACTGTGCACTAACACATTGCACATTAAAGTGCTGAACACTAACGCACTGTACACTAATGCACTGTATATTAACCTCTAGAGGGTAAGGGTTTAAAATCTTTCTTTGCACAATAGACAATAGGAAATGCACTGACATTCCGGAGGTGCATACCGCACCATGTATGATGAACATTCAGTAATGTACTTCTTTAGGCACTAGATGTCAGTATCATCCCCAGCAGCATATACCAGTCCAGGCTGCAAAACGTCACCACACTGTGTAATGCAAGGCAAGGGCCCGTATCATTACTGCCATCTAGTGCCTAAAGAAGGTCATTACTGGATGTTCATCATACATGGTGCGGTATGCACCTCCGGAATGTCAGTGCATTTCTTATGGTTTAAACGCATTGTACTCTAACTCATTACTCTAACGCACTGTACACTAACGCACTGTACACTAATACGCTGTACACTAAGGCACTCCACACTAACACACTGTATATTGACCTCTAGAGGGTAAGGGTTTAAAATCTTTTTTTACACAATAAGCTATAAGAAATGACCTCACATTCCGGAGGTGCATACCGCACCATGTATGATGAACATCCAGTAATGTACTTATTTAGGCACTAGATGGCAGTATCATCCCCAGCAGCATAGACCAGTCCAGGCTGCAAAATATCACCACACTGTGTAATGCAAGGCAAGGGCCCGTATCATTACTGCCATCTAGTGCCTAAAGAAGGTCATTACTGGATGTTCATCATACATGGAGCGGTATGCTCCTCCGGAATGTGAGGGCATTTCTTATGGTTTAAACGCATTGTACTCTAACTCATTACACTAATACACTGTGCACTAACACACTGTACACTAACACACTGTACAATAACACAAACACACTGTACACTAAAGCGCTGAACACTAACGCACTGTACACTAACGCACTGTACACTAACGCACTGCACACTAACACACTGTATATTAACCTCTAGAGGGTAAGGGTTTAAAATCTTTTTTTGCACAATAAACCATAAGAAATGCTCTCACATTCCGGAGGTGCATACCGCACCATGTATGATGAACATCCAGTAATGTACTTCTTTAGGCACTAGATGGCAGTATCATCCCCAGCAGCATAGACCAGTCCAGGCTCCAAATGTCACCACACTGTGTAATGTAAGGCAAGGGTCCCAATCATTACTGCCATCTAGTGCCTAAAGAAGGTCATTACTGGATGTTCATCATACATGGTGCGGTATGCACCTCCGGAATGTCAGTGCATTTCTTATGGTTTAAACGCATTGTACTCTAACTCATTACACTAACGCACTGTACACTGACACACTGTATATTTAATGCACTGTGCACTAACACACTGTACACTAACGCACTGTGCATCAACACAAACACACTGTACACTAAAGCGCTGAACACTAACGCACTGTACACTAATGCACTGTACAATAACGCACTGTACACTCTAAAGCACTGAACACTAACGCATTGTTCTCTAACTCATTATACTAACGCACTGTACACTCTAGTACGCCGAACACTAACGAATTGTACTCTAATGCACTATACACTAATGCACTGCACACTAATGCACTGCACACTAACGCACTGTACAATTACACACTGTACATTCTAAAACAATGTACATTAACACATTGTGCACTAACACAGTGTACACTAACGCACTGTACACAAATGCACTCTACACTAACACACTGTAAACTAACGCACTGTACAATAATGCACTGTACATTCTAAAGCACTGTAAACTAACTAATTGTACTCTAACTCATTATACTAATGCACTGTGCACTAACACATTGCACACTAAAGTGCTGAACACTAACGCACTGTACACTAACGCACTGTATATTAACCTCTAGAGGGTAAGGGTTTAAAATCTTTCTTTGCACAATAGACAATAAGAAATGCACTGACATTCCGGAGGTGCATACCGCACCATGTATGATGAAAATCCAGTAATGTACTTCTTTAGGCACTAGATGGCAGTATCATCCCCAGCAGCATATACCAGTCCAGGCTGCAAAACGTCACCACACTGTGTAATGCAAGGCAAGGGCCCGTATCATTACTGCCATCTAGTGCCTAAAGAAGGTCATTACTGGATGTTCATCATACATGGTGCGGTATGCACCTCCGGAATGTCAGTGCATTTCTTATGGTTTAAACACATTGTACTCTACTCATTACACTAACGCACTGTACACTAACACACTGTACACTAAAGCGCTGAACACTAACGCACTGTACACTAACGCACTGCACACTAACACACTGTACACTAACTTACTGCACACTAACACACTGTATATTAACCTCTAGAGGGTAAGGGTTTAAAATCTTTTTTTGCACAATAAACCATAAGAAATGCACTGACATTCCGGAGGTGCATACCGCACCATGTATGATGAATATCCAGTAATGTACTTCTTTAGGCACTAGATGGCAGTATCATCCCCAGCAGCATAGACCAGTCCAGGCTCCAAACGTCCCCACACTGTGTAATGTAAGGCAAGGGCCCGTATCATTACTGCCATCTAGTGCCTAAAGAAGGTCATTACTGGATATTCATCATACATGGTGCGGTATGCACCTCCTGAATGTCAGTGCATTTCTTATGGTTTAAACGCATTGTACTCTAACTCATTACACTAACACACTGTACACTAACGCACTGTACACTAACACACTGTACTTTCTAAAACACTGTACACTAACACACTGAACACTAACACACTGAACACTAATGCACTGTACAATAACGCACTGTACACTCTAGCACGCCGAACACTAACGAATTGTACTCTAACGCACTATACACTAATGCACTGCACACTAACGCACTGTACAATCTAAAACAATGTACATTAACACATTGTGCACTAACACAGTGTACACTAATGCACTGTACACAAATGCACTGTACACTAACACACTGTAAACTAAAGCACTGTAAACTAACTAATTGTACTCTAACTCATTATACTAATGCACTGTGCACTAACACATTGTACACTAAAGTGCTGAACACTAACGCACTGTACACTAAGGCACTGTACACTAATGCATTGTACACTAACGCACTGTATATTAACCTCTAGAGGGTAAGGGTTTAAAATCTTTTTTTGCACAATAGACAATAAGAAATGCACTGACATTCCGGAGGTGCATACCACACCATGTATGATGAACATGCAGTAATGTGCTTCTTTAGGCACTAGATGGCAGTATCATCCCCAGCAGCATAGAGGAGTCCAGGCTGCAAAACGTCACCACACTGTGTAATGTAAGGCAAGGACCCGTATCATTACTGCCATCTAGTGCCTAAAGAAGTACATTACTGGATGTTCATCATACATGGTGCGGTATGCACCTCCGGAATGTGAGAGCATTTCTTATGGTTTAAACGCATTGTACTCTAACTCATTACACTAACGCACTGTACATTTAATGCACTGTGCACTAACGCACTGTACACTAACATACTGTACACTAACGCACTGTACACTAACACGCTGTACACTAACACACTGTACACTAACACACTGAACACTAATGCACTGTACAATAACGCACTGTACACTCTAAAGCACTGAACACTAACGCATTGTTCTCTAACTCATTATACTAACGCACTGTACACTCTAGCACGCCGAACACTAACAAATTGTACTCTAACGAACTATACACTAATGCACTGCACACTAACGCACTGTACAATTACACACTGTACATTCTAAAACAATGTACATTAACACATTGTGCACTAACACAGTGTACACTAACGCACTGTACACAAATGCACTGTACACTAACACACTGTAAACTAACTCACTTTAAACTAACGCACTGTACAATAGTGCACTGTACATTCTAAAGCACTGTAAACTAACTAATTGTTCTCTAACTCATTATACTAATGCACTGCACACTAACAAACTGTATATGAACCTCTAGAGGGCAAGGGGTTAAATATTTTTAAATTGTACAATAAACCATAAGAAATGCACTGACATTCCGGAGGTGCATACCGCACCATGTATGATGAACATCCAGTAATGTACTTCTTTAGGCACTAGATGGCAGTATCATCCCCAGCAGCATAGACCAGTCCATGCTCCAAAACGTCACCACACTGTGTAATGCAAGGCAAGGGCCTGTATCATTACTGCCATCTAGTGCCTAAAGAAGGTTATTACTGGATGTTCATCATACATGGTGCGGTATGCACCTCCGGAATGTGAGGTCATTTCTTATGGTTTAAACACATTGTACTCTAACTCATTACTCTAATGCACTGTACATTTAATGCACTGTGCACTAACACACTGTACACTAACGCACTGTACACTAACACACTGTACACTAACACGCTGTACACTAAGGCACTCCACACTAACGCACTATACACTAACGCACTGTACACTAACGCACTGTATATTAACCTCTAGAGGGTAAGGGTTTAAAATCTTTTTTTGCACAATAAGCCATAAGAAATGCACTGACATTCCGGAGGTGCATACCGTACCATGTATGATGAACATCCAGTAATGTACTTCTTTAGGCACTAGATGGCAGTATCATCCCCAGCAGCATAGAGGAGTCCAGTCTGCAAAAGGTCACCACACTGTGTAATGTAAGGAAAGGTCCCGTATCATTACTGCCATCTAGTGCCTAAAGAAAGTCATTACTGGATGTTCATCATACATGGTGCAGTATGCACCTCCGGAATGTCAGTGCATTTCTTATAGTTTAAACGCATTGTACTCTAACTCATTACACTAACACACTGTACACTAACGCACTGTACACTAACACACTGTACACTAACGCACTGTACACTAACGCACTGTACACTAACGCACTGCACACTAACGCGTTGTACACTAACGCACTGCACACTAATGCACTGTATATTAACCTCTAGAGGGTAAGGGTTTAAAATCTTTTTTTGCACAATAAACCATAAGAAATGCACTGACATTCCGGAGGTGCATACCGCACCATGTATGATGAACATCCAGTAATATACTTCTTTAGGCACTAGATGGCAGTGTTATCCTAAGCAGCATAGAGGAGTCCAGGCTGCAAAACGTCACCACACTGTGTAATGCAAGGCAAGGGCCCGTATCATTACTGCCATCTAGTGCCTAAAGAAGGTCATTACTGGATGTTCATCATACATGGTGCGGTATGCACCTCCGGAATGTCAGAGCATTTCTTATGGTTTAAACGCATTGTACTCTAACTCATTACACTAAAGCATTGCACACTAACGCACAGTAAATTTAAAGACTGTACACTAACGCACTGTACACTAACACACCATACACTAAAGCATTGTACACTAACGCACTGTTCACTATCACACTGTTCACTAATGCACTGTACACTAACGCACTGCACATGAGCGCACTGTATATTAACCTCTAGAGGGTAAGGGTTTAAAAAATTTATTGCACAATAAACCATAAGAAATGATCTCACATTCTGGAGGAGCATACTTCACCATGTATGATGAACATCCAGTAATGTACTTCTTTAGGCACTAGATGGCAGTATCATCCCCAGCAGCATAGACCAGTCCAGGCTCCAAACATCACCACACTGTGTAATGCAAGGCAAGGGCCCGCATCATTACTGCCATCTAGTGCCTAAAGAAGGTCATTGGTCATTACTGGATGTCCATCATACATGGTGCGGTATGCTCTTCCGGAATGTGCGTGTATTTCTTAAGATTTAAATACATTGTACTCTAACTCATTACACTAACACACTGTGCACTAATGCACTGCACACTAATGCACTGTACACTAACGCACTGTACACTAAAACATTATACACTAACACACTGTACACTAACGCACTGTACACTAACACACTGTACTAACTAACACACTGTACTAACTAACGCATTGTACACTAACACACTGCACAGAAATGCACTGTATATTAACCTCTAGAGGGTAAGGGTTTAAAGTCTTTTATTGCACTATAAACCACAAGAAATGACCTCACATTCCTTGTATGATGAACATCCAGTAATGTACTTCTTTAGGCACAAGATGGCAGTATCATCCCCAGCAGCATAGACCAGTCCAGGCTCCAAAGGTCACCATACTGTGTAGTGCAAGGCAAGGGCCCTTATCATTACTGCCATCTATTGCCTAAAGAAGGTCATTACTGGATGTTCATCATACATGGTGCGGTATGCACCTCCGGAATGTGAATATTTCTTATGGTTTAAATGCATTGTACTCTAACTCATTACACTAACACATTGTACACTAACGCACTGTACATTAACACACTGAACACTAACACACTGTACACTAACGCACTGTACACTAACGCACTGTATATTAACCTCTAGAGAGTAAGGGTTTAAAATCTTTTATTGCACAATAAACCATAAGATATGACCTCACATTCCAGAGGTGCATACAGAAAGTCATTACTGAATGTTCATCATACATGGTGCGTTATGCTCCTCCGGAATGTCAGTGCATTTCTTATAGTTTAAACGCATTATACTCTAACTCATTACACTAACGCACTGTACACTAACGCACTGTACACTAACGCACTGTGCACTAACACATTGCACACTAACACACTGTACACAAAAGCGCTGAACACTAACGCACTGTACACTAACACGCTGTACACTAACGCACTGTATATTAACCTCTAGAGAGTAAGGGTTTAAAATCTTTTATTGCACAATAAACCATAAGAAATGCACTGACATTCCGGAGGTGTATACCGCACCATGTATGATGAACATCCAGTAATGTACTTCTTTAGGCACTAGATGGCAGTATCATCCCCAGCAGCATAGACCAGTCCAGGCTCCAAACATCATAACACTGTGTAAGGCAAGGGCCCGTATCATTACTGCCATCTAGTGCCTAAAGAAGGTCATTACTGGATGTTCATCATACATGGTGCGGTATGCACCTCCGGAATGTCAGTGCATTTCTTATAGTTTTTACACATTGTGCTCTAACTGATTACACTAACACTCTGTACACGAGCGCACTGTACACTAATGCACTGTACCCTAACGCATTTTACACCAACTCACTGTACACTAACCCATTTTACACAAACACACTGTACTCGAATGCACTGAACACTAACGCATTGTACACTAATGCACTGTACACTGTGACGCATTGTACACTAACACATTGTATTCTAATGCATTGTACACAAACTCATTGTACACTAACACACTTTACACTAATGCACTGTAAACTAACACATTGTACACTAACACATTGTAAACTAACGCATTGTACACTAACGCACTGTACACTAACACATTGTACACTGATGCACTCTACACTAACGCACTGTACACTAACGCACTGTACACTAACACACTGTACACTAACACATTGTACACTAACGCACTGTACACTAACACATTGTACACTAACGCACTGTACACTAACGAACTGTACACTCTAACGCAATGTACAGTTATGCATTGTATCCTTCAGTCTCATTGCTAGTACTTTAGAATTTAGTTTTGTGTCTATATTTAAGATATGGGCCTTTTCTCCCCTTGTAAAGCTGTATATGTTTAGCAGCTGTTATGTAGACAGACATTCTGCACTGTTTGTTTAGGGGAATGGGGACTTGTAGTCTTTCACTTCTATAGAATTCATACTGTATTGTTGTGTTGTAGGGTTTTGTTGTGGGTGGGGAAAACCAGGTGCCAGACTGTCTGGTGGGGTTGGGATGAAGCTGTATATACTGAGCTGTGTTCAATAAAAATTGGTTCATTTCACTCTACATGAAGTTCCGACTCGTGGTTTGGGATATCAGGGAAGGATTGTCTTTGAGCTCTAATACCTGCCTTGACAGAGCACTGGAAGACTTGCCGGAAAAGGGGACCATTTTGCTGAGACACATCGCTCCACACGAGGAAGCCCAGGTGGAACAGTTCCGCCCAGGGACGATCTGACCATTTGGAAACTCGGGCTCTGCCCGAGGGCCCGGGGTCAGTAGAGGGCCCCATGAGATGCCCCTGGTACTTTTTTCATAGTCTTTTTTGAGTTTGGGCAAGGACACAGGGGCCCCATGATCCCCTATTGCCTGGGGGCCCCATGAGTTGTCAGTCCGCCCCTGGTTCCGCCACAATTGGTTGGCATCGGTGGGATCTTTCCTCATTGCGGAGAAAGTCAAAGCCACCAACCGAGACTGCTCAGCTATATGGGACCTCTGGAAGCCTGTTCTCCAAAGATATCGCTGGCTCCAGACCTCCTGTGTGACTTTAAACGGGTAAGCTGTAAAGGTTTTTAAAGCGTCACCAATGAAGATTTTTAGATACTGAATTTTTGCGCCATTCCACAGACGTATACAATTTTATAGCATGACATATTAGATGTCTATTTACTCAACATAACATTCTCTTTAATATTTTACCAAAACATGTGCATTATATTTATGTTTGTGTGTATTAAAATTCATTGAAGTGTATATTTTTCTACTATTTAACTACTCAAATACCGTGTAGCATAAAAAATTGAAAACCCCCATTTTATTCTCTAGGACCTCTGCTTAAAAAATATACAATGTTTTGTGGTTCTAAGCAATTAGCAAAAAAAATATGATTTTTACATGTGTGAGAGAAATGTCAGAATTGGCTTCAGTGACAAGTGGTTAATCCACAATTCAAGCAGTAAAAAGTGGGACTTTTCAGGTGCCAATAAGAAAACATACATTTTATAATAAACTAAAATTTTATTATACAAAAAAAATAAATAAGGATGCTGGTTTAAAATAGTGAAAAATAAGCAGTAAAAATAGTACACGTGTCTGTATACACATTCAAGGTGCCTTCAGCATGTTTACCGAGTGTTACTCTGAGTTTCCACATGTTTCTCGCATTAATTCATTAACACCTAAATCCAGCCAATGGGGGAGGAGCAGAATGTGAAACATAGGAGGAGACAGGCAAGTGTACTAATACTGTCAAACTATTCCAAAAATATTTATTGGATATCAGTGCCAAAATGCCCCCATTGGCTGGATTGGGCCGCTTGCCGGGAGTTTCTTTCCTTTGGAGGACGGGGTGGTGCTGGAGGGGCAGAGGGGTATGTGCTCCTTGATTGAGTGAACACAAAATATATGGTAATAAGGATGGTGAGAAGATTGTGTACGGATAATCTCATTTATGACGTTCTTTTCTGTGCCGTGTTCTTTGGAATATCGTGGTTTCCTGATGAAGTAACGAGTTAAACATGTTTAAACCACCACTCAGAGTAACACTCACTACACATGTTGAAGGCACCATGAATCTGTATACAAAGATCTACTTTTTTGTTGTTGTTGTTTAAGAACTGCTTTGGATGACACGCGTCATGTGATGCAATTTGCCTCGATTGCAGCACAATTATCGCGTGACAATCACAGAGCATTTGAAATCATGGGCAGAATCACAGAGATTTTGCTCACGATTGAAAACATCCTATCAGGAATGGGGCCTAAGAAAAGCAGGCACAAAGCTTTAGAGAAATCCTTAAAAAAAAGTATAAGTCTGTGTGTGTGAGTGAGTGTGTGTGTGTGTGTGTGCCCCCTATTAACATCTATATGAAACCCATATCTGGGATAAGGCTTTGGTATAGATTACCCACTCTTATCCCCATCATAACCAAGACAATTTTTGCTATTCAGCACTGAGCTACTTTAACTGGCAATTGCATGATCATGCAACACTGTTTCCAAGTGAAAGTTATATAATTTTTTCACTGAAATATAGTTTTCTTTTGGCGGTATTGATCACCACTGGATTTATTTTTAAAAAAGACTGAACATTTTTTTAAAAAAAAACAATATTTCCACTTTGTGTTATAAAACATATCCAAAATAATCACATTTCTTCAAAACTTTAGGCCAAAATGTATTCTGCTACATGTATTTGATAAAAGAAAAATCTGAATATTTGTATATTAATCAGCTCTGACTTTCTTACTGCCTATCACATAAGGTGCTAAAATGCCAGGGCAGTACAAATGCCCAAAAATGACCCCTTTTTGGAAAGTAGGAAGCACAAGGTATTTGCTGAGAGGCATGTTGAGTCCATCAAAAAACTTATTTTTACAACAACTTTTTGGAATATGGCAAAAAAGGTTTTTCCATTTCTTTATACAAAATTGTCACTTTAATTACATATTTTTCACACATGCCATGGGTATATGTGGAATTATACCTTAAAACACATTCTGCTACTTCTCCCAGGTATGGGGATGTCACATATGAGAGGATGTTTTGGCAGCCTTACCAAGTATAGGCCCCAAAATCCAATGACCACCTTCAGAGTTTCAAAGAGCATTATTTATGAATTGAAAAAAAAGACATTTTTATTTTCTTTCTTCATTTTCCAAAAACCTATGGCAAAAAAAAGATCCCCCAAAGACTCAACATGCCTCTCATCAAATACCTTGGAGTGTCTACTTTTCAAAAAGGGGTAATTTGGGAGTTATTTTTACTATCCTGGCATTTTAGGGCCTCCAAAACTGTGAAGCTGTGATAGTTGGTCAGGAGATCAAATGCACAAGTTGCACCCTTTGAAAGACTGAAGGTGCTCATTTGAGATGTTGGGCTCCTGTATGCAGCTTAGTCTCCCAAAAAGTCTCAAACATGTGGTATCCCCATACTCAGAAGAAGTAGCATTATGGGTTTTGGAGTGTAATGTCATGTATGCCCATGACGTATGTGAGAAATATCTCAGTAAAGTGACAACTTTGTGTAAAAAAAAAATGTTTTTCTCTATTGAAAAACCTGTGGCAGATACCGTATTTTTCGCTCTATAAGACACACTTTTTTCCCCAAAAAAAAGGGGGGAAAATGTCAGTGCGTCTTATGGAGCGAATATAAAGCAGCCGGTCCGGTATTTCCGCCACCACCACGTCAGAATACCGGGCCGGCCGCTCAGCTGTTCTCTGCGGCAGGAACTCACCTGTTCCTCGGTCCAGCGATGTAGTCTTCAGGTGCCGGCTGCTTCTTGCCCTGGCATCTATGACAGCCGGGTGCCCACTGTGCATGCGCAGGTCCCAAAAGTCGCTGAGCCATTCACAAAGTGCAGCGCTTCTCACGCATGCGCAGTGGGCACCCGGCTGTCAAAGTCGGGTGCCCACAGTATAGGAAGTGAGAGCGGGTACCTGTAAAATTCAGGTACTCTCTCCCCCTCCCTCCCTAAAGGTCCGCAGTGTCTGGTCATCCCCTGTACTGTCTGCAGTCTCTGGTCATCTGTACTGTCTGCAGTCTCTGGTCATCTCTTGTACTGTCTGCAGTCTCTGGTCATCTGTACTGTCTGCAGTCTCTGGTCATCTCCTGTACTGTCCGCAGTCTCTGGTCATCCCCTGTACTATGTCTGCAGTCTCTGGTCATCCCCTGTACTGTCCGCAGTCTCTGGTCATCCCCTGTACTGTCCGCAGTCTCTGGTCATCCCCTGTACTGTCCGCAGTCTCTGGTCATCCCCTGTACTGTCCGCAGTCTCTGGTCATCCCCTGTACTGTCCGCAGTCTCTGGTCATCCCCTGTACTGTCCGCAGTCTCTGGTCATCTCCTGTACTGTGTCCGCAGTCTCTGGTCATCCTCTGTACTGTGTCCGCAGTCTCTGGTCATCCTCTGTACTGTGTCCGCAGTCTGTGGTCATCTCCTGTGCTGTCCGCAGTCTCTGGTCATCTCCTGTACTGTGTCCGCAGTCTCTGGTCATCCTCTGTACTGTGTCCACAGTCTCCGGTCATCCCCTGTACTGTCTGCAGTCTCCGGTCAGCCCCTGTAGTGTCCGCAGTCTCTGGTCAGCCCCTGTAGTGTCCGCAGTCTCTGGTCATCCCCTGTACTGTCTGCAGTCTCTGGTCATCCCCTGTACTGTCCTACAGTCTCTGGTCATCCCCTGTACTGTCCGCAGTCTCTGGTCATCTCCTGTACTGTCTGCACTATCTGGTCATCTCTTGTACTGTCTGCAGTCTCTGGTCATCTGTACTGTCCGCAGTCTCTGGTCATCTCCTGTACTGTGTCCGCAGTCTCTGGTCATCTCCTGTACTGTGTCCGCAGTCTCTGGTCATCTCCTGTACTGTGTCCGCAGTCTCTGGTCATCTCCTGTACTGTGTACGCAGTCTCTGGTCATCTCCTGTACTATGGTCGCAGTCTTTGGTCATCTCCTGTACTATGGCCGCAGTCTCTGGTCCTTCTCCTGTACTGTGTCCGCAGTCTCTGGTCATCTCCTGTACTGTGTCCGCAGTCTCTGGTCCTTCTCCTGTACTATGGCCGCAGTCTCTGGTCATCCCCTGTACTATGTCTGCAGTCTCTGGTCAGCCCCTGTAGTGTCCGCAGTCTCTGGTCATCCCCTGTACTGTCCGCAGTCTCTGGTCATCCCCTGTACTGTCCGCAGTCTCTGGTCATCCCCTGTACTGTCCACCGTCTCTGGTCATCCCCTGTACTGTCCGCAGTCTCTTGGTCATCCCCTGTACTGTCTGCAGTCTCTGGTCATCCCCTGTACTGTCCGCAGTCTCTTGGTCATCCCCTGTACTGTCCGCAGTCTCTGGTCATCTGTACTGTCCCGCAGTCTCTTGGTCATCCCCTGTACTGTCCGCAGTCTCTTGGTCATCCCCTGTACTGTCCGCAGTCTCTTGGTCATCCCCTGTACTGTCTGCAGTCTCTTGGTCATCCCCTGTACTGTCTGCAGTCTCTGGTCATCTGTACTGTCCGCAGTCTCTGGTCATCTCCTGTACTGTGTCCGCAGTCTCTGGTCATCTCCTGTACTGTGTCCGCAGTCTCTGGTCATCTCCTGTACTATGGCCGCAGTCTCTGGTCATCTCCTGTACTGTGTCTGCAGTCTCTGGTCATCTCCTGTACTATGGCCGCAGTCTCTGGTCATCTCCTGTACTATGGCCGCAGTCTCTGGTCATCTCCTGTACTGTCTGCAGTCTCTGGTCATCTCCTGTACTATGTCTGCAGTCTCTGGTCATCTCCTGTACTGTGTCTGCAGTCTCTGGTCATCTCCTGTACTGTCAGCAGTCTCTGGTCATCTCCTGTACTATGGCCGCAGTCTCTGGTCATCTCCTGTACTATGGCCGCAGTCTCTGGTCATCTACTGTACTATGGCCGCAGTCTCTGGTCCTTCTCCTGTACTATGGCCGCAGTCTCTGGTCATCTCCTGTACTATGTCTGCAGTTTCTGGTTATCTCTTGTACTGTCTGCAGTCTCTGGTCATCTCCTGTACTATGTCCGCGGTCACTGCTCATCTTCTGTACTATGTCTGCAGTCTCCGGTCATCTCCTGTACTATGTCAGCAGTCTCTGGTCATCTCCTGTACTATGTCCGCGGTCACTGCTCATCTTCTGTACTATGTCTGCAGTCTCCGGTCATCTCCTGTACTATGTCAGCAGTCTCTGGTCATCTCCTGTACTATGTCTGCAGTCTCTGCTCATCTTCTGTACTATGTCTGCAGTCTCCGGTCATCTCCTGTACTATGTCGGCAGTCTCTGGTCATTTCCTGTACTATGTCGGCAGTCCATTGGTTCAGAATACTTTTTTTCCTGTTTTTACTACCCTAGCATTTTAGGGCTTTTGAAACTGTGATAGGTAGTCAGCAAATCAAATGTGCAAGTTATGCCCTCAGAAAGCTTGAAGATGGTCATTGGATTTGGGCCCCTGTATGTGCCTAGGCTGCCAAAAGACTAACACATATGGAATCCCAATACTCAGGAGAAGTAGCAAAAAGTGTTTTGGGATGTAATTCCATGAATACCCATGGATTGTGTGAGAAATATCTTATTGAAGTGACACCTTTGTGTATAATAATGTTTTTCCAATATATTGCCTATTAACCTATTTTGCTTGAGGTGATTGTAGCCGTATTAGTGCATTTGCGACAGAAACAATTGAGTCCTGTCCGTGATACTTTTTTTATTTGCACTAACATACTGCCTGGACCTTGAAGAAGGGGACACTCCCCGAAAGCTTGTCCTCAAAATTGTATGTTAGTGCAAATAAAAAAAGTATCACGGACAGTACTCAATTGTTTCTATTAACCTAGAAATTATTCAGAACTGTTTTTTCCCTTCCCATTCGGCACCTGAACTTTATTCATGTTTGGTGAACCTTGCTGAAACCAAACCCAGGTGTGTTCTGCTCATAACTACTAGACAGTAGTAGGATTCTGCTGTTATATGATGTAATGTTACCTTTAGGTACTGAACAGTAACCTCCCTGTCTGACTGTTTGGGCCTAGTGACACCTATCCTTTGTTATTTAGTGGTATGTAACTACAGTCATCTGTAACTATTTCATGCAAGATTTCACATGTGAGGTTATAACAGCCAATCTGTTTGTTTTTCCCCTCAGTTACCCTTTTCCTATACATTTTAAAGCAGGATACCCAATTCTCAGGACTGTGAGTATTTTTTTGCTTGGCCTATGAGGACAAAGCCATTTTTAAGTAGGGGGAGAGTGTAGGGACCCTGCCCTAAGCTGGGGTGTCTGTAATTATAATTCTGTGTTTCCTTTGTCAATGAGGCTGTAGCAAGCCCGAGCTTTGTTTTCCTTTTCTGTGCTCTGTAGGTTTTTCCTCAGCTCATTCCATGTGCCTGCTGCTGTAGACTTGTCTCCATTTGTTAGTGTGGAATGGAACAATATATGAATCATGATATTTATCCACCCCAGCCAATCAATGAGGAGTTTGTTCAGTGGTGGAGCTGAGCGAAGGTGATAAATGTTTGGAGCAAACCTTCCAGAGCGTTCTTTCTCCTCTAGGCCTTGCCTCATTGGAATGAAGCTCACTGCAATAGTTTTTCACTTAAGTATGTAACTTTTTTCTCCCATGAAAGATTGGTCACTATTTTGTCTTGACATAGTTACAGTACGAAGTCAGCATGAAAAGACACACGAGTCCAACCAAGCAATGTTTGAGCTTTGTTTGGGTTAGGAGATTGTAGGTGTGAAGCTGAGATATATCAATGATACACTGTGTTACTTTTATTCTGGAAGAATCACGGGGTGATATTGGGTCATATCTAATCTTAACAATTTAATCCAGATAGGGCAATCCTCAAGCACCTGCTGTCACACAGGAAATGAGGTGAAATCTCTCCAATGGGACAGCAATGAGAACTGAGCAGAAGTGTTTATTCTTTTAGAGTTGGATTTTCTCCATGAATATCCTAACATACAGCCCGCTGTACGTTTTCCAGGTGGACTAAAACGAGTTTTTGGTCATTGTGTTCTTTTATATTTTCAGCCGTACAATTCATCACAGAGACAGGACACAAATCTGACACTTAACAATCGTCTTTATTATAAGCAGAGTAATAACAAATAGTATCAAATACATGAATATATAATTATTGTACAAGAGAGCTGAGCCATTCAAAGAGGACCTGTAATAATGCATACAGGAGGATGGAAAGCCTTCCCATACCTCAATTATTATCTTCTAGAGTTCCCAGAATCCCCAAAGCATGAAGTCATGGACATCCATGGAGGGTGGGGGCTCTGGTGGGGCACTTTTTTTGGACAATGAAATTATATTTAATCTTAGATGTTCTTCAATAGCATGTTATCTTCCTGCTGTGTTTATGTATAATAATTCACCAGTCATAACTCCAGGCAGTGGTGGTCATGTATCAATCCCTGCTGGACCTTCCTATGAGGAATCCGTGTTCTCTGTGTGGCCAGTTTATGACTGGTCAATTTGGCTTCCTATCATAAGCCAGAATTTCTGAGAATACACCCATGAAGAGAAAAGTCCATAACTTCAACAAGATGGGACAGAGGAATTATGTCAAGAAAGTACCAAGGGGCTTCGGTGTACAGGGTGGTCCTAGGAGAAGGTTACTGGACATCAGGTCTAGAGCACACTAACATTGTTCCGTCCCCCATGTACAATGTCCTATGGGTGCCCTGAGTGCTCTGTTATGCAAATACAGAATCAAATAATTAAATAATTCAATCAATCTTTCATTTAAAAAACTCTAATAGAATAAACAAAATGTCTCCCCACAATCTGATTGTACAATCTTCTTTAAATCTACAATCTGACTATCTGGCCTGGATACATATCCCATAATATACAGATTGTTTAACTAGGCCCTCATATTACATGGATTTGGTAAGTCTAAAGGAGATTGTACAGAATTCATACAATCTGATTGTCATGTCATATCATAAAGCCATCACTGTTATTCCCTCTAACTGTCCCTTAGTTCTGCAGATCCTGAAAAGGTTTCATCATAGAAGTAATTAGGCCGCCTCTGCAGTTGTCCACCATGGAAGAGAATAAGTGGCTGCCAGACCAAGCTGGCTGACTATTCATGAATGTCTTCTGCCACTGACCACCAATGTGGGGGATTTTTTCTCCTCAAAACGACCACTAATACTGTGGAATTTTTCCTACCATTAACCTTGAGGAATCTTTTCTCCAAACAACATCAAAGTATTTTTTCCTCACCCAGGTATTTTCCCAATAACACCTACGATGTGTTCCACCTCCCACTGACCAGTAATGTAAGGTTCACTATATTACATAGTTCTGACCCCTACACAATGTGTTGTACATTACATAATCCTGACCTCTGCACCCTACACAATGGGTTGTACATTACATAGTCCTGACCCCTGCAGCCTACACAATGTGTAGTACATTACATAGTCATAACCCCTGCACCTTACACAATGTGTTGTACATTACACAGTCCTGACCCCTGCAGCCTACACAATGTGTAGTACATTACATAGTCATAACCCCTGCACCCTACACAATGTGTTGTACATTACACAGTCCTGACCCCTGCACCCTACACAATGGGTTGCACATTACATAGTCCTGACCCCTGCACCCTACACAATGGGTTGCACATTACATAGTCCTGACCCCTGCACCCTACACAATGTGTTGTACATTACATAGTCCTGACCCCTGCACCCTACACAATGGGTTGCACATTACATAGTCCTGACCCCTGCACCCTACACAATGTGTTGTACATTACATGGCCCTGACCCCTGCACCCTACACAATGTGTAGTACATTACAGAGTCATAACCCCTACACCCTACACAATGTGTTGTACATTACATAGTCCTGACCCCTGCACCCTACACAATGTGTTGTACATTACATAGTCCTGACCCCTGCACCCTACACAATGTGTTGTACATTACATAGTCCTGACCCCTGCACCCTACACAATGTGTTGTACATTACATAGTCCTGACCCCTGCACCCTACACAATGTGTTGTATATTACATAGTCCTGACCCCTGCACCCTACACAATGTGTTGTACATTACATAGTCCTGACCCCTGCACCCTACACAATATGTTGTACATTACATAGTCCTAACCTCACTACTCTGTAAGCTTCACTGTACATTACACCAAGGTGTTTATTATCTGAGCTGTTTATGATTTGCTAAGAAGTCACCAACTACTTCAATCCAGTTTATCGATCCTTAGATGTGGAGGCTGCATTGGTTTTCTTTTTTTCAGGATTTTTTTATGTCACCTGGTAATCCTGCCGATAACATGCGTATTTAATATATCAATTCAGGAAGTTACAAGGACACTGGATTTTCTGGCAGGATCAACCAGCACTTCCAGAAATGGAACTTAGTTATAAAAAAAGATAACTAATACAGCCATCACATCCAAGGACTGGTAATCTGCAATATATTACATTTATTTTCTTAGGTTTACATATCCTGTAAGACGTATTTTGTGGGTACAAGGACTGCAGCTTCTGTGTGCGGTGTATACTGCAAGTAGGCTCACACTCTATGTAACTGAGTCATAGCAAACATTCAGTGCAATGTAGTTACACCCACTACACGGCACTCTGCACATGCTCAGTATCATCAACACGGCAAGGTTTCCCTCTTCCTTAAAGTGATTCTAAAGGTTGTAATAAAAAAATAACAAACATGTTATACATGGCAAAATGTACAAAATTCCTGCTAAATCCCTACTAAATATAAAATCTAAAACTGTAAAATTTTAATATATTACAAATATTTGTATTTTTTAAATCGCGCCTTTTTGTGAAAATGGGGAATTCTGAAGGTGCGCAAAACTGTAAATTGTAAGAATTCACTTTAAAAATCTGATATTTACTATTTTTTGCTTACAGATTTCAGAGTTTTTAAAAGACCCCCAAGCCATACATTTTCTGAAAGCACATGACCTTTTGAATAAAAGGAAGGTGCTACTGATTTTTTAGTCTCCGCAATATTAGCGCAAATGTTCATCAAATCACTATTTCCACAAAAAATACACTAAAATCAGTACAGCTTACAGAGCTTTCAGAGTTTGGAAAAGACCCCCCCAAACCATATATTTTCTGAAAGCACATGACCTGTAGAATAAAATAAATGTGCTACTGATTTTTTAGGGCCTCAATAGTTGCACAAATGTTCACCAAATCACTATTTTCATTACTAGCGCACACAAACACAACATAACTTACACAATTCCTGCTAAATTGCTACTAAGGCCTCGTTCACATGGGGCATACTAAGGTGTACACCAATGGAAGAGGCGTGTTTACCCAAACGGGGATGCACAGGTGTACCATGCATCCCATGCAGGCAGTCTTATTCATGTCAAATGGGATACAATGACTGCACGGGCACAGCCACTGCTCCCAATCTGACATCCATGTGGGTGCACGACCCCAAATTCAGATGGTGTAAGCACAGGGGAATGAACCCAAACTCATATAGATGTCAAATTAGGAGCAATGACTTTTTTGTGCAGTGTCTACAACCCTAATGCCATCAATGGGACTGCATGCATAAAGGTTTACGCAACATCTGCACATCCCTTGTGCAGGTAAACACGGCCTTGCAGGGCTTTATTATGTTTTTTTCTATATTTTGTATTTTTATGGGTGGGGCTTTAATGAGATATCAGAGGTCTAAAAAGACCTCTGATGTCTCTTTTTTGACAGAAAGTCCCTTTCTCTGCGGCCTGAGCTGCACACTACATGAATGAATAGGAGTCTGCATAGAGGCTTCATTCAGAAACTGAAGCATAATAGTGAAACACTATTTACTATGCTACAGTCATGAATGGACACAGTAGTGATCAGTAGTGATCGCTCACTGCTCCCATTCAAGAAAAGGAAGTTGGCTGGTAAACACATGTTTAGCAACACCCCCTCCCCAACTGCTCTCCATCCTGACAGCTTGTGTCCCCAAGCAGCAGCTGCAGCAGGCAGGAGGGGGAGGAGGGAAGGACAGCCAGAAGCACAGCAGGGATGGATGCTGAGGGATCCAAAGGGGGGTTGGGGCATTGAGGAGGAGTCAGAGCAACAGGGGGATGTGTGAAAAATATTTGTAAAGCCTCTGTGGGTGCCCTGAAACCAGTGGGAGAGGTTAGAGAGTTGGGAAGATGACAGCTGGCTGGAAGAGGGAGGAATGTCAGGTCCATACAGCGTACAGACGTGGCCAGCTGGAAGCAGTGCTGTAGGTCTGTATTGGGTTTATATCTACATTTACAAGCCAAGTAACTATGAAGCTGCCAACAAGCTGAGATACATCCCCACTACTAAGCGTATTTATTTTATACACATTGGGCTCAATTCACAAAGCAGTATCTACCATTTTAGGAACTGCAGTAAAATACTTCTTAGCGTTTTCAAACAAAGTTTGCAATTAATTTATAAACTCTATTAAAATTCCTCTTGAGCTATTTTATGAAGTGATGATGTATTTTAATAGTGAAAGCTAGCAGAATTTTAATGCGGATGGCAGCCAGCGTTCTTAACAACAAGAAACTATCATGGTTGCTAAGGAGCGGGAGTAGGCTGCATCCTTAACAACAAGTAAATAGCGGGGTTCCCCGCTGACAGCAGAATGTAAATAAGAGAAATGATGGCATTTACATTTTTTTTAAAGAAAAGGCTCTTCGGATCTGGTATGGATTTTAAAGGGAACCCCATGGCAATTTTTTTTTTTTTTAATAAATCCGAAATTCATACCCACCTACAGCACCTTGTCCCCATATTTATGAGGACAAGAGCCTCTTCCCCACAACCCTAGCCTGGTGGTTGTGAGGGTGTGGGGGACTGATTTATCGGCATCTGGAAGCCCCCTAGATTTTGCCCCCCAATGTGAATGAGTATGGAGTACATAGTAAAAATAAAAAAGTAAAAGCAAATAAAAACACACAGCCAGTTTTTGATAAGTCCTTTATTGAAAGCCCCCCCAAAAAATGACCCCCTAAGTAGATCCAACATCAACGATGATGAATGCCAGATACTGACCTGAACAAGAAAAACCACAACCTGCACTGATACTTGCCGCATTGGGTAACTCCGCCCCTTTATGACATAAAACAGGGAATGCTGGGTTGATGACCTCAAAAGGGGGTGTATTCACCTGGTGATGTCATTGGGTGGCCCAGCCCCTTACTTTATTTAGTGGCAGGAGGTGGCCGAGATGTCATATGATAGCAGCCAAGCATTGGTGTAAGTTGTTTTTTGTTTTTTTTCATTTGAGTCAGTGCCCAGCGTTCCTTGTGATTGACATTGGATCTACTTCAGGGGCCTTTTGACTTTTTAACCCCTTGCCCTCCTGAGGATTTACCCCCCTTAATGACCAGGCATCTTTTTGCTACTCGGTGCTGCACTAATTCAACTGCTAATTGTGCGGTCATGCAATGCTGCTTCCAAACAAAATTTACGTCCTTTTTTTCACACAAATAGAGCTTTCTTTTGGTGTAATTTGATCACCTGTGTGCTTTTTATTTTTCACGCTATAAACAAAAAAAGACCAAAAGTTTTGAAGAAAAACAATATTTTTTACTTTCAGCTATAAAAAATATATAGTAAACTCAAAGTTAGTTATAAATTTAGGCCAAAATGTATTCTGCTCCATGTTTTTGGTAAAAAAAAATCCCAATAAGTGTATATTGATTGCTTTGTGAGAAAGTTATAGCGTCTACAAACTATGGTATAGATACTGCAATTTACGCTATTTTTTTGCTATACAGCGCTGCGCTAGTTTAACGGACAATTGCGCGGTCATGCAATACGGTATATAAATTAAGTTTACAAATTGAGCTTTCTTCCGGTGGTATTTGATCGCCTGTGCATTTTTAATTTTTTGCGCTATAAAAAAAAAGGCTGACAAGTTTGAGGAAAAAAAACAATATTTTGGACTATTTGCTATAAAACATGTCCAGTAAAAAAAAATTTAAAAATCAAATTTAGTCATAAATTTCTGCCAAAATGCATTCTGCGACATGTCTTTGCTACAAAAAATCCCAATACGTGTAAATTAATTGGTTTACGTGAAAGTTATAGCGTTTACAAATGGCGGGAAAGATACTGGGATTTTTAATTTCTTTTTATACTAATAATGGCGGCGATCAGCGACTTATGGCAGCAATCAGTGACTTATGGCGGCAATCAGTGACTTATGGCGGTGATCAGCAACTTATGGCGGGACTGCGGCAGACATTCTGACACTGGGGGGGAACTGACTTGGGGTCACTGACATCCCAATGTCAGTGACACCAATACAGTGACCAGTGCAAAAAAAAACCACGGACACTGTACTAATGGCACTGGGGAGGAAGGGGTTAACTTTATTATTCAGTGAAAGGGTTAACTGTGTGAGGGGAGTGTTTTACTAGGGGGCGGGGGTGTGTACTGCAGGGAACACCGCTGATCGGGACAGATAAACTCTTCTGTCCCGATCAGCGTGTGAGGAGCTGTCATGGAACTGACAGAAAGCACAGCTACTGCAGCTGTGCTCTCTGTCACTGATTGTCGCTAATCGCCGGGACATTGCCGGTAACGACTGGCTGTGACCCCGCGACTGACATCCGCGGCCGTGATCGGCGGGACAGGTAGAGCGGCGGCACGCCTCGCGCACACCTCCTACCTGTTTTAAAAACACACATTTAAAAACATGATTTTGCCCAGCCGTGCCGCCCTGCCACCGTATTTCTACAGTGGCTGGGCGGCGTGTGGTTAAAAAAAAGACTTTTCAAAAACTGGCTGTGTGTTTTTATTTACTTTGCACTTTTTTTTTGGTGAATGAGTAGTGGTACTATGTACCCCGGTACTCATTCACATGGGGGATGGATCTGGGGTCCCTTTACTCCTTAACAACCAGCTAGAAAAAAATAATCTTTAACTATAGTATGCCTGCCAAGTCCCTTATTCAAACTATCACATGTCTATGATGTCATCGATTCACACAGCATTTCAAGCACCCAGCTTTTCCATGAGGATCAGTAAAAACATAATTTACAGGGCAGTAAAGTGGACCTTTAGGCATTACAGATCTTAGTGATGTGTGTTATTGAAATATATTTCAGGAGAATTACTGTGAGATAAAATAAGGAGAGGTGTTGAAATAAATCATCCCTTCCTATTGGGTTGAGCAGATTAGGTCTCCTCTGGTCCTCTCTGGTTGCTGCTCCTTGTGTGTAAGGGAAGACTTTGTACTGGAGGGTGATAACCTTTCCTCCAACACAGCAAATTGTAGACGTATCTCTTACACTCGGAGAATGTAAAATAATAGATAAGAGGATCCAGACAACAGTTGATGCTGCTGATACTGACACAGAGGATGTAGGGAATATACAGAGAGCGATCATAATTCTCATACACCTTCACATAGTTAATTAAATAGATGACATTGGTGGGGCCAAAACAAAGGACAAACACACTCAGCACAACCACGGTGAGGCGGATAGCTCGGGATCTCTTATGTGTGCGATCAAATTTTGATCTGCTGAGACTGCGGATGATTCCAATGTAACAGAAAGTTGTAATGAATAATGGTAAGAAAAAGAAAAGTGAGATAAGAGAGATGAAATAGTAATAATAGAACTTAAGATTTATACCAAAGTACTGAATATCATGACATAATGTGATATTTAGGTTAGAAAATTTCCAGGCTTGATCTGTTTTGAGAAGAGGAGCAGTGCTGACCAATGAGATGACCCAGATGACACCACACACCAGCCAGGCTTGGGTCACTGTGCGCCAGGAGAGAGACCGCACCGGGTAGACAATGGCCAGGAAACGGTCCACGCTGATACTTGTCATGAGCAGCATGGAGCAGTACATGTTACAGTAAAATGCTACGGTGACAAAGCAACACATTCCTTCTCCAATGAGCCAGTTAGATCCCAAGAATCGGTAGGCAATATAAAAAGGTAGGATGCTAACAAAGAGGACATCTGCAGTGGCGAGGTTCAGCATGTAGACCACTGCCGGCTTCCTGATTTTCACTTTCACCAGGAATATGACGATCGCCATGATATTGAGAGGAAGAGCCACCAGGAACACAACAGTATAGATCGATGGGGCAAGCTTGGTCACACTCCAATGTGTGAATGCAATACTTAAGTCATTATCTGAAATAAGAAAAGTAAAACACAATATTAGCATAAATAAATGAACCAGATATGTTTATCTTTTCTTTAAAGAGGAATTCAATTTTAAACATCAAAATGAATAGCGAATAAAAGTATAAAGAAAAAAAAAACAGGAATTTAGACTTGCCTGTAACTTCCACATTTTAGAGTACAGTACAAGATACAGGCAACTTATTCATTCACCTTGGGTTATCGGCTCATATCTTCAGGTGATTGGACGCTATCATGGAGAGTTGGGGGGGGAGCTGTGCCCTGTACTGTATTCCAAGTTTTCAGGTAAGTCAAAATTCCTCTGATTTTAGTCATACAGTATAGGACACAGGCAACTTATTCAGACACAATGGAACATCCCAAAGCAATAAATTAAAGGGTGGACAACAACTAGGCAACCAAAGCCCCCAAAAAAACAACAGGGGTACATTTCACAGTGCTGCTACAATAACATTGTGGCCAAAAGTTTCATGTGCAGATTGGACATTAACCTGGTAAAACTTTGAAAAGTATGAATAGAAGGCAAGGCAGCATCCTTACAGAGTTGGGCAACAGAAACTTGGTGCTTAAAGGCCCGGGAGACTCTGAAGATCTGTACTGGAGGGTGCATGTTTTAGAATATATGCTCTTGTAATCAAAATCAACAAAGTGGCCATTTGCCACTACAAAGTGCACAAATCACTGATGAGGTGGGTAAATAGGAACATATAGACAGGCATCTTGGATGTTCATGGATGCCGTGTGTTCCCTTTGTCTCAAAAGCAAACACTGCACTTGCAGATTCCATGAAAGATGTTGGAATGTGAGGGGATTTGTTGAGGAATTTACAGTCCAGGATAAAACAGATACCTCAATTGGGCTTTGGTACCATAAAGAGGTTTGATTTGACCACTTCCCTTCCAGCTCATGTACATAAACGGCTGGAAGGGAGCAGTGCAGGAGCGGGTTGCCATTCATAAATGACGCCAGCATTTTCAAGCTGTGTATGCTCCCTGGGAGCAAACGGCAATGATATCCGGTGCCCGCTGTGTCTGGAGGACATAGCGGGACACCAATTGCTGTACAGGACCTCTGTGTGAGGTCCGGATCATGTGATCACTGATTGGCCAATCAGTGATCTCATGAATAGTAGTAAGCAAGATGCCACATCTGACATCATTGCTTACTACTAGTGAAATCAGTGAATGATCACAGATATCACATGGTACAGGGCTACTCACAACAGCCTTGTACCATGTGACAAGCTGTGACCAATCACAACTCACATAGTATTTCTCAATGGCTGCAGGAATGCAGCCAGGGAAAAGGAGAAATGATTGCATTTACAGCCTTTATGGGTGTAAAAGCAATCAGCGTAAAAAAAAAATCTTCATCATCCCCCAGTAGTATAGTGTCACTATGGTGACACTGTACTGCTAGGGTGACAGTAGTTAAAATTTTTAAAAAAACAAATAATATTATTGCAAAATAAAAAAAAAATAAAAAAATGTTTTAAAAAATTATATTTTTTGGTTATAAACTAATTTGTGTTTTTGTTTTTACTAAAATGATAACCGAATACATTTTGGCCATGATTTATGAAGAAAGATTATTTATTTGCAAAACACTTTTTTCAAAATTTTTGGACTTTTTCATTTTTATATAAAAAAAAATTAATTAAAAATCTCAGTGCCGAATAAATACCACCAAAATAAAGTTTTATCTGTGTTAAAAAAATTATAAAAAATTAATATGGGTACAGTGTTGCATGACCGCACAATTGTCATTGAAAGTGTGATAGCACTGAAAGCTGAAAATTGGCCTGGACAGGAAGGGGGTAAAGTGTCCAGACCTGAAGTGGTTAAACCTGTCTTGTGTTAGTACTGGTACAACTACTCCCAGGGACAAGAGGTGGTTCAAGTCCTTCTGCAAATAAGATTGTCCTTTGTTCATTTCAAAGATGAAAGCACTGAGGTGATAGTTTTGAACTCTATCCTTTATCCTTTTGAAAGTACCAATTGAACCCATAGGTCTGGGTCATCTGTGATCCAGAGGGATGCAAACTGTAACAGATGTCCCCTCACTCTTAGGAGTGAAGGCTCCTCTTCATTGTGCAAAGGGCTTTGGAGAGGGTTTGGTGGCCTTTGTGGGCCAAGCCTTGTGCAGAAAGGAAGGTCTAAACTTAGGACAACAATAAACGTGATGGTTGGCACTTGCCTTAGTAACAAAAATTAGAGCTTCATCCCTCTGCGTTGGCTGGTTAATAGGTTATGGGTGACACTCCATTTTCATGGCATAGCATTGCAAAAAAAATATCTGTCTTGTTAACAAATTAGAGTGTCAGCCTTTGCATATTTATATTGGGTATCATGTTTCATGTAACACTGTCATGGTACCACATTTGGATGTCAGCACCAACAAGCCTTAAAGGTCAAGCCAAAGGCAATTGAAGGTGTCTTTCAAAATAAATATAATTTTTTCAGAATTTTACATTGCAGAGTTTTAAAATTCAGCTCTTCTGTCTTTTTACAGGACATGGCTAGGTTGACACTGGGATTGGTGGCCAACACCATTCATTTACAAGTCAGAAACTGCTTCTCTTCCAACTTCATTGAGTGCCCATGTGTCCTCTTAAGCGACCTGAGACTGAGTAGTCCTCTCCCTATGATAGAATCACCTTTCAGATATTTGTTAATCAGTATCATATCTCTTTAACCACTTCAAGTCCGGATGCTTTCACCCCCTTCCTGTCCATGCCAATTTTCAGCTTTCAGCCCTATCACACTTTGAATGACAATTGCGCGGTCATGCAAGACTGTACCCATATCAATTTTTTAGCATTTTTTGAGACAGATAAAGCTTTATTTTGGTGGTATTTATTCATCACTGGGATTTTTATTTTTTTTTTGCTATATAAATGAAAAAGTCCAAAAAGTTTGAAAAAAAGTGTTTTTCTTATAAAATTTTGCAAATAAAGAATATTTCATCATAAATCTTGGCCAAAATTTATTCAGTTATCTTTTTAGTGAAAACAAAAATAACCCAAATTGGTTTATAACCAAACATTATAATTTTTTACTTTTTTTATATTATTTTTTTTTTTTTACATACTGCCACCCTAGCAGTACAGTGTCACCATGGGGACACTGTACTACTTATGGGGGGTGATGAAGATTTTTTTTTTTCTACACTGATTGCTTTTACACCCATACAGGCTGTTAAAGCAATCATTTCTCCTTCTCTCTGTGTGAGCTGTGATTGGTCACAGCTTGTCACATAGTACAAGGCTGTTGTGAATAGCCTTGTACCATGTGACTTCTGTGATCATTCACAGATTTTACAAGTAGTAAGCAATGATGTCAGATGTGGCATTTTGATTACTACTCTGCATGTGGTCACTGATTGGCCAATCAGTGATCACATGATCGGGACCTCGCACAGAGGTCCCGTACGGCGATTGGTGTTCCACTGTGTCCGGAGGACACAGCAGGCACCGGATTGTGGTGCTGTGTGCTCCCAGGGAGCGTGGCACAAGCAGGGGGCGGGGAGACTATTTATAAATGGTTACCCAACCCTGCACTGCCATCGTCCGGCCGTTTTATATACAACGGCAGGACGGGAGGTGGTTAATGCTTGTACAGTAGATGTTCCTCATAACTGAGGTCCTCCAGTCCCCTTATTAGCTTTGTTGCCCTTCTCTGGACTCTCTACAGTTCCAGCGTATTCTTCCTGAGGATTGATGACCAGAACTGGATGACATATTCAAGATGTGACCAGACCAGAGATTTGCATTGCGGCAGAATTATAGTTGTATGTCTTGAGTAAATACCCTTTTAATACATGCTAATATTCTTCTAACTTTGTTTGCTGCAGCTTGGCATTTCATGGTTTTGCTGAACCTATGATCTACTAGAACCACCAGATCTTTTTCCATCTTGGATTCTTGCATTAAACCTCATTTGCCATGTGGTTGTCTACCTCATAAGTTTTTACACCCTGCTGTGGTAGAAAGAGTCATCACAAAGAGGGCCCACAGGTAGTTAGATTGGCAGAGGCACCAGATGTGTTTGTTCAAAGGATAGGCACGAGTCATCTGCTTTAGTAAAACATCCAATTACTTCACTTCACTGATCACAAAAATGGATCAAAAAACTTACTACCAGAAACTGTCATATAATCCACTGAAAGATCACCTGAAGGAATATGACCTTCTTTTCAATAGGACATTTAATAACTACGTGTAAAGTAAATGGAAATACCATAAACAGCGCTCTCAACCCTCAAATACACTTAGATTAAATTAAAAAATTATTAACAAATGTATATATATATATAAACATATGAAAAAAGAAAAAGAAAAACTGCCACCAAACAAAGTGCCAATATTGTGCCAAAGCAATTTAAAAAAACTCAGAAAAAGTCCACTAAGTGCAGTCCATATATATAAATATTTCTTCAATAAAGATATATTCTCCACAATCGTGAATTCTTCTGTGCTCAACACCCCATCAAAGTGCTAACTCACCAGATGCTGGTGATTAATCAGAATATCTTTCAAATATCAGTGGATGTGGAAAATTCAGCAGCATAACTAGAGATGAGCGAATCGAACCAGGCGAACCGGAATTCGATACGAATTTCAGGAAAAATTCGATTCGCGTCGAATCCGAATATTTGCCTACTTCGGGTGCGTGAATCGGATTTTTCCCGATCAGCCGGCAAAAGTGTCCCTGCAGAGAGCTCCGCTATTTCTGACATTTCTCTGACAGTTCCTTCACATGTACAGCGGTTGAAACATTGTATCTATTAGTTTCAATTTAGGATACAGATGTTTCAACCGCTGTACATGTGAAGAAGCTGTCAGAGAACTGTCAGAAATAGAGGAGCTCTGCACATACACTTTTTGCCGGTTTGGAATTCTTATTTTCATCCTACTTCTTCTTCTTCTTCTTCTTCTTCTTCATCCTCATCCTCATCCTCAGAAGAAGAAGAAGAGGATGAGGATGAGGATGAAGAAGAAGAAGAAGAAGAAGAAGAAGAAGAAGAAGAAGTAGGATGAAAATAAGAATAATTCCAAGCCGGCAAAAAGTGTATCTGCAGAGCTCCTCTATTCTGCAGATACACTTAGAGGAGCTCTGCAGATACACTTAGAGGAGCTCTGCAGATACACTTTTTGCCGGCTTGGAATTAATCTTATTTTCATCCTACTTCTTCTTCTTCATCCTCATCCTCATCCTCAGAAGAAGAAGAAGAGGATGAGGATGAAGAAGAAGAAGAAGAAGAAGTAGGATGAAAATAAGAATAATTCCAAGCCGGCAAAAAGTGTATCTGCAGAGCTCCTCTAAGTGTATCTGCAGAGCTCCGCTATTTCTGACAGTTCTGTGACATTCACTCCATACAGCGGTTGAAACATTGTATCTATTTGTTTCCATAAATGGATCCATTTATGGAAACAAATAGATACAATGTTTCAACCGCTGTATGGAGTGAATGTCACAGAACTGTCAGAAATAGACAGAAACTGTCACAGAACTGTCCTTCTTCTCATCCTTCTCCTTCTTCTCATCCTTCTCCTTCTTCTCATCCTTCTCCTTCTTCTCATCCTTCTTCTTCTCATCCTTCTCCTTCTTCTCATCCTTCTTCTCATCCTTCTCCTTCTCCTTCTTCTCATCCTTCTCCTTCTTCTCATCCTTCTCCTTCTCCTTCTTCTCATCCTTCTCCTTCTCCTTCTTCTCATCCTTCTCCTTCTCCTTCTTCTCATCCTTCTCCTTCTCCTTCTTCTCATCCTTCTCCTTCTTCTCATCCTTCTTCTCATCCTTCTTCTCATCCTTCTCCTTCTCCTTCTTCTCATCCTTCTCCTTCTTCTCATCCTTCTTCTCATCCTTCTCCTTCTTCTCATCCTTCTCCTTCTTCTCATCCTTCTCCTTCTCCTTCTTCTCATCCTTCTCCTTCTTCTCATCCTTCTCCTTCTTCTCATCCTTCTCCTTCTCCATCTTCTCATCCTTCTCCTTCTCCTTCTTCTCATCCTTCTCCTTCTCCTTCTTCTCATCCTTCTCCTTCTTCTCATCCTTCTCCTTCTTCTCATCCTTCTCCTTCTCCTTCTTCTCATCCTTCTCCTTCTTCTCATCCTTCTCCTTCTTCTCATCCTTCTCCTTCTTCTCATCCTTCTCCTTCTCCTTCCTCATCTCCAAGGGCATTTAAATTAAAGGTACAGTGTTCTGCACTAATTTAAAGGCTCTCTGAAGCCTAGAAACCCTTTTTATAAGTTAACTTCGTAGCGAATTAATTCGCACCGAATCGAATTTCTTCCTGAAATTCGGCGAATCAGCCGAATCGAATTTTTGAATAATTCGCTCATCTCTAAGCATAACAATTACTCCAAATTATAATCATTCATCAGATGGTTCATCCCATTATACTCCGTCATGGTAAATATAATCCATATGTCGATAAATAAAGAACACTCGCCATAGCATAATAATGTTTTACTATTTATTATATCAAATTCCCCCCTTAAAACCAAACTCACAATATGCAAGTTAAAAAAAAGCCTTCAATAATATAAATACGTCTGCAGCCTGCAACAAACAGTCTCCAGCTCCCATAGTGGCATCTCACCAGCCGTACTCAGCAACAGATGACGCGGTTGCAATCACATGGTCCGGCCACATGGTAGTGGCGTACGTGATGACGTCACTGCTCGATCACGCCCTAACGCCTTTTGTCACATGACTTCATCCGAGGGTGTGATCAGAAGTCAGACATATGGACTGTTATAGAGCCACTCGTACTCCGATAGGTTGGCTTTAATTGATGCACTACTGCCCTCTAATGAATGAGCACATGATGGCACATACTCTACTGATTTGCCTAAATAGACGTATTATCAGGAGAGGACCAAATGATTACTCCCTATTGCCATCTTGTGTTCAACTTTAAAAGGAGACTGTCAGAGCCTGGGATCGAACCTGGGCCTTCTGCCATGAGAGACAATGTTTCTTCTCGCTGAGCCACCTGGAAGGCTGGACAGCTCCCTTGACAATTCTTTGGATGATCCTGCCTTGGCCCTGTTTTCTCTTGAACCTTGAACTCCTTCCTCCTCCCATGAACTTCCTATATAAGCCAAGTCCATACACTTCCTCCTTGCCAGATTATTGTGCCTTACCAGCCAATATCCCGCTTATTGTTCCTGCTGCCGTCTATACCTCCGCTACTGACCTTTGGCTTGTTCCTGACCACAATTTCGTCTCATCCTCATCCACTACCATCTGTGACCGACCCTTGGCTTGTTTGACTCTGCTTCTGCTTATCCCTAATCTGTTTGATCTGCTATCGGTTACCGGCTTGCTCATTCCCTGGTGGGGTGATCCTGAGATCCGCGACCTGGTATTGACACGCAGCCAAATCCATCTCCACCATTAGGAGCTCTGGCGAAAACCGGTTAATGCTTAGACCCCGCACCTCATTTGAGCCTGCATGATTTCCCGGGGTGACCTGCCTGTGTACCTATCCTGCTGGTTTAAGGTAAGCCTTACACTGCTATAGCAACTGGTCTCTGAACCTGACCCAGACCGTGACAGAATAATCTGGCCTAAACATGGAGACCGCTATGGCAAACGTTAGGCAGCAAATTGCTGAGCTGCAGGAATTTGGGGTTACCCATCAAGAGAAAGTTGACAAACTAGAAAACATTGTGGATAGGCAACAGGGAGAGATTCAGGCTCTGCAGAGAACTGCTGAACCGAGATGATCCTAGCTCACATATGCTCCAGCCCCAACCAGCTAAGTTTAATGGAGACCGCCGCCACTACAGGGGTTTCCTTAATCAATGTTGTGTATACTTCCAAATGTACCCTGCTGCGTTTCCTTCAGAGAAAAAGAAGGTAATGTTTATTATTGGGCTTCTGACTGGGGAAGCTCTAGCTTGGGCCTCCCCTTATATAGAGCAAAACCATGGCATGTTGAATGATTTTGATACCTTTTTGACCACGATGAATCAGGTTTTTGACAATCCCAACCGTTGTGCTACTGCCGAAGCAAAATTGCATAGTCTGCGGCAGGGTAGACGCTCAGTCACTGAATACACAGCCGAATTCAGAAGTTGGATGGCAGATACCACTTGGAACCCTGCAGCACAAAAGAGCCAGTTCCGCCAAGGGCTTTCTGAACAGGTAAAGGATGAGTTTGCCAGAGTAGATATTCCTAATGATCTTGAGGAATACATCCAATTGTGTATCCAAATCGATCAAAGACTTACAGAAAGGAGGAAGGAGAGGTTGGGAATGTTTGGAGGTAATAGGGGCATGCATCTCTCTGCTAGTCCATTTGTTCAGAAGGATTCAAGAGTCTCTCTGGGTTCTAACACTCCTGAGCCTATGCCTATGGTTGATGCTATCAAGAGATCCATTTCCATTCAGGAGAAAGAGAGAAGACATTCAGAGAACTTGTGTCTATATTGTGGGGATTCTGGTCATTATGCTATTAATTGTCCTAACAAGGTTAGAAGAACAATTGCTGTGACTGATGTGATTGCACCTGAACAAATAAACTCTATAAGCCAGTCTGTCTCCCCACTGATTCCGGAAGAGAATAAAGTGAACGCCCTGCTCTCTCATTTTGTTATCCCCATTAAACTTGTATCTGAGGGCTGTGAAATCTCCTGCTCAGCTATGCTGGACTCCGGGGCTGGGGGGAACTTTATGGATATAGAGTTTGCCCACAACCATGATTTTAAAGCCAGAAATACATTTACCCCTATTGATATGGAGACAGTTGATGGGTCTCCCTTATCTTCAGGACCTGTTACCCATAAAACGGCTCCCCTGAAACTGCTGTTTGAGGCTGACCATTGTGAGGCCATCAGCTTTCAGCGGATTATGTCACCCAAGTTTCCCATCATCCTGGGCATTCCTTGGTTCTCCACTCACAATCCTTCCATCAACTGGGGAGCACGGACTATAGATTTTATGTCCTCCCACTGTGAAAAACATTACAAAAAACCTTGCCGACCAAGTTCATCACTGACCAAGGAAGCGCAAGGTGATATAGTGGCTACCCAGTCATATGACAACTTGCCCACACATTACCATGAGTTCTGGGACGTCTGTGACTAGAAGAATGCAGATCTATTACCCCCTCATCACCCATATGATTGCCCCATTGAGCTGCTCCCAGGGGCAGAAATACCTTTTGGCCGCCTCTTCAATCTGTCGGAACCTGAATTAAAAGTACTCGGGGTGTGGATCGATGAGAATTTGGAGAAGGGCTTTATTAGACACTCAACTTCTCCTGCGGGGGCAGCCCTGTTCTTCGTTGAAAAGAGAGACTCCACCTTGTGTCCATGCATTGACTACAGAGACATGAATAAAATTATTATTAAAAACTGCTATCCATTACCTTTTATCTCTGAAATGTTGGAAAGACTTTGTTCTGCCAAGATCTTTACCAAGCTTTATCTACAAGGGGCATTTAACCTTGTCCGCATTTGTCAAGGAGACAAATGGAAGACTGCCTTCAGAACTAGGTATGGGCATTTTGAATACCGTATTTTCCGGCGTATAAGATGACTTTTTGACCCTTGAAAATCTTCTCAAAAGTCGGGGGTCATCTTATACGCCGGTATACGTCATGCTGACACTTTTTAGGGGGGCGGTGCGGTGCCGCCACCGCCCCCCCTTCCAACGGAAGTGAAACTAAGTACAGGGGTGGGCAGGGGCTTCTGTTTCTTACCTGGCTCCGGTCCCACGATGATCCAGTCCAGGAAGCGCAGCTGCTCCTTCCTTCAGTTCGGCCACTGGATGTTCGTGCGGCTGCTCGGCTCCGCCTCCTCACCGGTGATTGGCCGCCAGAACTGTAGCTCAGGAAAGGCACACAGGCGGCCAATCACCGGGGAGGAGGCGGAGCTGAGCGGCCCCGCGAAAATCAAGTGAAGGTAAGTGTGCCGTACACAGGTGCTGCTGCAACCATATATGCTTGCTGCAGCAGCACCATACTGGTCAGCAAGTGTCAGTGGGAGGAATAGTGCCCCATCATTGGTGTCACTGATACCAATGATGGGGCATTATTCCTCCCACTGACACCGACGATGGGGCACTTTCCCCCCCCCACTGACACCAAAGATGGGACACTATTCCTCCCACTGACACCAATGATGGGGCACGATTCCTCCCACTGACACCAATGATGGGGCACGATTCCTCCCACTGACGCCAATGATGGGGTGCTATTCCTCCCACTGACACCAATGATGGGGTGCTATTCCTCCCACTGACACCAATGATGGGACACTAATCCTCCCACTGACACCAATGATGGGGTGCTATTCCTCCCACTGACACCAATGATGGGGTGCTATTCCTCCCACTGACACCAATGATGGGGTGCTATTCCTCCCACTGACACCAATGATTGGGCACTATTCCTCCCACTGATACCAATGATGGGACACTATTCCTCCCACTGATACCAATGATGGGGCACTATTCCTCCCACTGACACCAATGATTGGGCACTATTCCTCCCACTGATACTAATGATGGGGCACGATTCTTCCCACTGGTGTGCATTGGAAGAGGGGTAGTCTTATACGGCGAGTATAGCCCAAACACTACATTTTAACAGGAAAAGTAGGGGGGTCGTCTTATACGCCCAGTCGTCTTATACGCCGGAAAATACGGTACTTGGTGATGCAGTTTGGACTTTGCAACGCCCCTGCAACGTTTCAACATTTTGTCAACAATGTTTTTCGTGATCTGTTGGACCAACTTGTGATTGCCTATCTGGATGATATCCTTATCTTTTCCAATAATTGGGAGGAGCACCGCAAACATGTTTGCACAGTCTTTGAAAGATTAAGGAAGAATAGACTCTACATTAAATTGGAGAAATGTGAGTTTGAACAAACCCAGATCCAGTTCTTAGGCTATATCATTTCTCCAGAGGGCGTGAGCATGGATCCCGAGAAAATCAAAGCAGTGGTAGATTGGTCAGCACCTGGAAATGTTAAGGAAATTCAACGTTTCATCGGGTTTGCCAACTTTTACAGAAAATTTATAAGAAACTTTTCTAGAATGATAGCTCCAATAACACAGCTTACAAAGAAAGGGGTACCCTTCGTGTGGACCTCTGAGGTACAAGCTGTGTTTGAAAAACTAAAAACTCTTTTCACTTCTGAACTACCCTTTATAGTGGAAGTGGATGCCTCCAATTCTGTTGTGGGAGCAATCCTGTCTCAATGAAGTGTTGAAAAGATGCAGCTTCATCCTTGTGCCTTCTTTTCCTGTTTGATGTCCTCAGCCGAAAGAAATTACGACATTGGAAATAAAGAGCTACTGGCAATTAAGGAAGCCTTTTCTGAATGGAGGCATCTGCTAGAAGGGGCTAATCATCCTGTAACTGTTCTCACTGACCATAAAAATCTGGAATTTTTTCATTCGGCCAAGAGATTGTCTTCTAGACAAGCTCACTGGTCTCTATTCTTTTCCAGATTTAATTTTATTATATCATATTGACCGGGATCGAGGAATGGCAAGGCCGATGCCTTATCAAGGATGCTGTCCGAGCCTCCCCTGGAGGGCAATTCTGAATGTTCCATCCTAACACAAAAGAACTTCCTAGGGGCCACAAGTGCAAAGACATTCTTGAGTCTTCTCAAAGAGGAGTATGAGAATGACCCACTTCTCAATGATCCTCCTAGGGACATGAACCTGGTGTACAAAAGTGGCTTTTGGATTCAAGGACATCATCTTTATGTACCTGAGTCTGTTCGGGTGGAAGCTCTCAAGTTGGTTCATGATTCCAAACTTGCTGGGCATTTTAGAGTTACTAAGACCGAAGAACTGTTGTCACTTTCCTTTTGGTGGCCGGGGTGCAAGAAGGATGTCAAATACTATGTGGCCTCATGCTTGACCTGTGCACGCAATAAAACTCCCCAAGCCTCTCCTTTGGGGTTGCTTCAGCCACTCCCTGTTCCATCGAGACCATGGGGGTCTATTTCTATGGATTTTGTGGTGGATTTACCTCCCTCAAAAGGAATGACCACCATTTTGGTGGTGGTTGACCATCTCACAAAAATGGCCCATTTTGTTCCAGTGAAGGGGGTGCCCACTGCTGAACAGACTGCAGATGTCAGGGCTCCAGGGTATGACCAGAGGTATGTGACTGACGCAGGGAAACGCAGGCTTCAGATAAGTTATAAACAATATAATTTATTCAAGACTAACAATACAAACATAAACGCAGTGCAATACTGAAACATAACACAGTGCAAACGAACCAAACCACCCACAGATAACAATACATAGAATGCAAGCGTCGTCAGGCAGGCCGGGTCAATAACAAACGGGCAGGTAGGAACAGGAGGAGCAGGCAGAGAGTAGTCGGGGTCACAAGCCGGGTACAGCAACTAACAGGCAGGTAGGTACAGGGGGGTCAGGCAGAGAATGGTCAGGGTCACAAACCAGGGATCAGAACAGGAGAAGTCAGCAGAGGTCCAGATCAAGCAGGGTCAGCAACAAGACAGGAACAGGATGCAGGAACAAGATACAGGGCCCAGGAAAAACACACACCAAGGCAGAGTCTGCAGGTCTGGCCATCCCTTAAATACACCTGCATAAGCAGTTTCAGGTGTTTGGCTGGCTGCAGGGTTGAGTCTCTGATTGCTGGGAGCACCCGCTGGCCAGCCCTGGTACTGCAACCCATAAGGCAGGTGAGTCCCACCATTGCTGGCCAGTCCATTCCTGACAGCAGAACTAATGGTTCGAGAAGTATTTAAACTGCATGGAATCCCTGATGATGTGGTGTCTGACAGAGGTGTGCAGTTTACTTCAAAATTTTGGAAAAGCTTTTGCTCAGCCTTTGGTGTTACAATCAATCTGTCCTCTGCTTTTCATCCCCAGTCTAATGGTCAGACTGAGAGAACTAATCAAACAATGGAACAGTATCTTCGATGCTTTGTCACTTATCTTCAG
The DNA here is from genome assembly GCF_062004578.1 of Staurois parvus. Classification (NCBI taxonomy): domain Eukaryota; kingdom Metazoa; phylum Chordata; class Amphibia; order Anura; family Ranidae; genus Staurois; species Staurois parvus. Next base: position 73,652 of record NW_028320052.1, on the reverse strand, counting down.
GATGACTGGGTGGACTGTCTTCCCACTGCAGAGTTTGCATACAACAATTCTAAACATAGTTCCACCTCTCAAAGTCCCTTTTAGTCAAACACCGGTTATCATCCAGTTTTTATTCCTGGTCTCCCTATTACAACTCCAATTCCTGCTATTACCAACAGACTAACTACATTGCAGGAGATTCAGGAGAAATTGATTGAGACTTTGAGGGAAGCTCAGGAATATTACAAAAAGGCTGCTGACAGACACCGGAGATCACTTCCTACATTTAATGTGGGTGACAAAGTTTGGTTATCAACAAAGAATTTGAAGGTACATGTGTCATCTGCTAAGTTGGGTCAAACGTTTGTGGGTCCTTTTCAGATTTCTGCTCAGATCAACCCAGTCACCTTTCGCTTAAAACTTCCTGACAGTATGATGATTCACCCAGTTTTTCATGTATCGCTTTTCAAACCATTTCATGAAAATCCTTTCTCTGGAAGAATTTTTCCACCTCCTCCACCTGTTGAGGTACAGGGGGAAGAAGAATATTTGGTGGAGAAGATTCTTGATTCTAGGATGTTTAGAGGAAAGTTGCAATATCTTGTCCAATGGGAAGGATATGGGCAAGAAGAAAATTCTTGGGAGCCTGAGGAAAATTGTCATGCTCCTAGACTAACAAGAGAATTCCAACAGAGGTTTCCACACAAGCCTGGTCCTAAAATGTCCAGGGGACGTTCTGTGAGGAGGGGAGTACTGTCAGAGCCTGGGATCGAACCTAGGCCTTCTGCCGTGAGAGACAATGTTTCTTCTCGCTGAGCCACCTGGAATGCTGGACAGCTCCTTTGACAATTCTTTGGATGATCCTGCCTTGGCCCTGTTTTCTCTTGAACCTTGAACTCCTTGCTCCTCCCATGAACTTCCTATATAAGCCATGTCCATACACTTCCTCCTTGCCAGATTATTGTGCCTTACCAGCCAATATCCCGCTTATTGTTCCTGCTGCCGTCTATACCTCCGCTACCGACCTTTGGCTTGTTCCTGACCACTATTTTGTCTCATCCTCATCCACTACCATCTGTGACCGACCCTTGGCTTGTTTGACTCTGCTTCTGATTATCCCTAATCTGTTTGATCCGCTATCGGTTACCAGCTTGCTCATTCCCTGGTGGGGTGATCCTGAGATCTGCGACCTGGTATTGACACGCAGCCAAATCCATCTCCATCATTAGGAGCTCTGGCGAAAACCGGTTAATGCTTAGACCCCGCACCTCAGGTGAGCCTGCATTATTTCCCGGGGTGACCTGCCTGTGTACCTTTCCTGCTGATTTAAGGTAAGCCTTACACTGCTATAGCAACTCGTCTCTGAACCTGACCCAGACTAACAATTACATAATGATTAGAACTTACATGACAAATCACAGGTAACAAAATGAGATTAGCAACACTCCCTTTAAGAGACTGCTTCTAATCTCAGCTTGTTACCTGTATGAAAGACACCTGGTAGCCAGAAATCCAGCTGAATGATAGGGGATAAAATACTCATGAACATGCAAATCAATGCATCATTTGTTAGACATGCATTTCTTTTGAATTGTTGCTATTCTGTCTCTCGGTACAATACACCGAACATTTGATTTTTAGACTAATCATTTCTTTGTGAGTGGGCAAACATTCAAAATCAGCAGGGGAGCAAATAGTTATTTCCTTCACTTTATGTTTGCACATAGATTCATAACAGAGGGATATGAACCACGATTTATAGAATCTGAAAGCGATAAAGTAAGATCTTTGGACAGAGCTTCCCTGCTGTTAGATAAACATAAGGTGGCTGATATGATGCAAGGGGTACCAGTGATTGTGGATTATAATATCCAGTTGAAACAAGTCGAGCATATTGTCAGGCAATATTGGCCCATACTTAAATTGGATAAACATCTTAGTTCTGTTCTTTCAGATACACCAAGGTTTATATATAAAAAAGCCCATACTTTGAGGGATATTTGATCAGAAGAAATCTATTGGGACTTTTTATATGAATTTTATTATTCACAAAGTTCACATATTTATTTATATCAGTTGTGTAGCACTGCATAGTTATATTTTATATACAGAAGAAAGCCACAGCTATGGGATACGGAGATATCTTGAGATCGACCTTTTGAGCACTTACACTAAATATGCACCCTATATCATTCTATACAAACACCATATCAATGACCTTATCGTATGGGAAGATGATCCGAACACAATTGCAGACTTGGTGCAATTCTAAACAGAAAGGCATTCTCATATTTACCTGCCAAACAGAGCCTAAGGACATTGGCTTTCAGGATTAAAATCTCCACATCACTAAACACCTCAAAAACCTCTTTTAAAAAAGTTAATGCAAACAGCTATGTGGACACCCCAAGTGTATGATGTGCCCAGTCATGGCAAATAGAACAAGGACATTCTCCTCCTTTAATACTAAGGTTACACTTAACATTAAATCACTTATTATCTGTGACAAAGAAGATTTAATATACCCCTTGGAGTGTCCCTGCAGCCTACAATATGTGGGTCGCACAACACAAAAACTGAGAACAAGGATTGATGAACATTGAAAAACTATTGAAAGTGGCTTCCTGGACCCCAGAGTTTCAAAACACTCTGCCAAGATCCACAACAAACTCAATAAAAAGAATTTATTTGCAAATTATGGTGGAAAATAAGTATTTGGTCACCTACAAACAAGCAAGATTTCTGGCTATCACAGACCTGTACCTTCTTCTTTAAGAGGCTCCTCTGTCCTGCACTCATTACCTGTATCAATGGCACCTGTTTGAACTTGTTATCAGTATAAAAGACACCTGTCCACAACCTCAAACAGTCACACTCCAAACTCCACTATGGTGAAGACCAAAGAGCTGTCAAAGGACACCAGAAACAAAATTGTAGACCTGCACCAGGCTGGGAAGACTGAATCTGCAATAGGCAAGCAGCTTGGTGTAAACAAATCAACTGTGGGAGCAATAATTAGAAAATGGAAGACATACAAGACCACTGATAATCTCCCTCGATCTGGGGCTCCACGCAAGATCTCACCCCGTGGGGTCAAAATGATCACAGGAACGGTGAGCAAAAATCCAAGGACCACACGGGGGACCTAGTGAATGATCTGCAGAGAGCTGGGACCAACATAACAAAGGCTACCATCAGTAACACACTAAGCCGCCAGGGACTCAGATCCTGCAGTGCCAGACGTGTCCCCCTGCTTAAGCCAGTACATGTCTGGGCCCGTCTGAAGTTTGCTAGAGAGCATTTGGATGATCCAGAAGAGGATTGGGAGAATGTCATATGGTCAGATGAAACCAAAATAGAACTGTTTGGTAGAAACACAACTCGTCGTGTTTGGAGGAGAGAGAATGCTGAGTTGCATCCAAAGAACACCATACCTACTGTGAAGCATGGGGGTGGCAACATCATGATTTGGGGCTGTTTCTCCACAAAGGGACCAGGACGACTGATCCATGTACAGGACAGAATGAATGGGGCCATGTATCGTGAGATTTTGAGTGCAAACCTCCTTCCATCAGCAAGGGCATTGAAGATGAAACATGGCTGGGTCTTCCAACATGACAATGATCCTAAACATACCGCCCGGGCAACGAAGGAGTGGCTTCGTAAGAAGCATTTCAAGGTCCTGGAGTGGCCTAGCCAGTCTCCAGATCTCAACCCCATAGAAAACCTTTGGAGGGAGTTGAAAGTCTGTTGCCCAGCGACAGCCCCAAAACATCACTGCTCTAGAGGAGATCTGCATGGAGGAATGGGCCAACATACCAACAACAGTGTGTGCCAACCTTGTGCAGACTTACAGGAAACGTCTGACCTCTGTCATTGCCAACAAAGGATATATAACAAAGTATTGAGATGAACTTTTGATATTGACCAAATACTTATTTTCCACCATAATTTGCAAATAATTTCTTTCCAAATCAGTCAATGTGATTGTCTGTCTGTCTGGATTTGTTTTCTCATTTTGTCTCTCATAGTTGAGGTCTACCTATGATGCCAATTACAGGCCTCTCTCATCTTTTTAAGTGGGAGAACTTGCACAATTGGTGGCTGACTAAATACTTTTTGGCCCCACTGTATTTATGTTAAATTTTTCATTTCTTTTTTGGACACTGGCTTCTGTTAACTACAAGTTTCCTTGTTGTGTTATTAACAATACAGTGTTGATTATTATACCCCCTTTTTTTCCTTTGTAAAAACTGAGAACAATGCATTTTGTACATTTTCCTTTTCCTTGTCATTTGAAAAGGATAATCGGGAGACGTTGGTTACAGAGTCAATATGGTGTGACCTTACTTTCTTACTATTAAGATATTGTTTTTGGGATTCTTTGAGGCCTACTCCTGGCTTTAAAAAGGTTTCTCCAGCCCCATCTCCCCCAGGTCCACTCACTCTCTTGGAGACCTCTAGATTTTCTCCAACCTTTCTGGACCCATTATGCACCTCAGTTTTCTCAACCTCCCAGACCCTCTCTTGGTTTCCCAGGCTTTTGTACCTGTCGTGAATTTCCCAGTCCCTTGGTAAGAAGTCCCACAGCAGGGATTCAGTCTGTGAACAGGGGTCTGTTTCCACACAGCTGCAAGTGCTTCTCCACCTCTGTCCTCCACCTGCTCTCCCCAAACCATCATTATAAGGGCTGTGTGTACCTGGGCACATACCCTTCTGGTTTTCCACAAACCCCTAACACTGGGTTGGAGATTTCTTACCTCCCAAGGCACTTTCAGATCTCCAGACTGCTGAGTCCCATCCACAAATACCAAGATCTGGAGATATCTGCAAAAGTAGCTTTCTCCAATCAAAATCAACACTCCGTAGTCCTGCACTTGGCAAACATGCAAACCCTGTGTGCTTTTCTTGATCATTTCCAAAGTGACAGGGCCTCACACTATTACAGTAAGCATCCCTAATTTCCACATCTGCAACCCTATCTGTGTGATTTGTAAGATTTGTCTAGCAGAGCATTCCTTCTAGTCCAGTCATCCACCTGCAAGACATTTAAGAAATGATGGCCCTTAGATGAGTGAACAGTTCTGTATATGCAGTCAATATCTGGATAATTGAAGTTCCCCATTATAATACCATTGCTCTGCCTTGCTACCATTCCTAACTGTAACAGGAGATCAGAATTCTCCTCATCCTTAAGGTTAGGGGTCTGTAGAATACATACACTATTCATTTCCCCTTTTGATTCTTCCCTTTGAAGCTCCAGCCACAGGGATTCCACCTCCTCCCTTGGCCCATTAGTAATTTCATCCCTTGTGTTCATCGGTGAATCATTCTAGACATACAGACACATCCCTCCACCTCTTCTACCTTCCCTGTCCCGATACAAAGAGTACCCGTGGACAGTTGCAAGCCAGTCATATAAGCTGTCAAACTAAATTTCTGATATTCCCACAAAGTTGAAATCCTCCTTGTGTATCAGCAGCTCCAGTTCTTCCATTTTGTTAGCTAGACTTCTAGCATTTGTAAACACAACATTTAATTTTCTGCTGGTGCTTATAAGTATTGGTATCTTACTATCGGTAAGCAGCTCTTGCTTTCAGACTTTTGCATTGTTAGTGTGAGGCTTTGCAGGGAGCTGCAGCCATGACCGAGGGAATGATTTTATTCCTGAGTCTCAATGCATATATTCAAATTTGGAGAGACTTCCTTAAATGACCCTGAGGAGATTTTAAGCAGGAGACACTTGCTGATAGTATGAATGAGTGTTTCACATCCTGCAGCCCTGAAAACTCTGAAGAGACTACAGGGGATATAGTCATAAGGATACAAGCTCTATTAAGCCAAGCACTGGATGGGACTACAGGTCCTAGGAGGATGGGGTTCAGAAGGAGGAGAGACTAGGCTACTAAATTTGCATAGAGTTCATAGCTGTCATAGACAGACCAGGTGAGTTGGAGGATAGGGGCATCACTGTTTATGGGAGAGATTGCCATTACCAGGTCCTGAATTGTTGCCAATGTCACTGATTCCAGATGCCAGAGAGTGGAAGGAGACTTATTTACAGACTACATAGGGGCGAGAGGCTGTTGGTCACAACTTAACCACTTCTTCAAAGGATGATGTGACCTTAACTTGGGATATAGTTTGGGAATTTGTTGCAACGTTCAGGTTTAGGTGGATCCCACAATATGATGCATACAGGAACACTGGGTCCCATGATTAAAAATTCACTAGCTGGTGGGGGGTTTGGAAAGACTGAAGGACCTTTTTAGTTTCTAGTATGATCCTTTTAGTTAGCACTCCCCAGATCCAGGATTCAGGTGCAGAGGCTTGTGGTCCTCGTTTTTGGCATTGTACAAATTTGTTTATCTGTTACTGTTTATTGATGTTGCTTTTTCTTTCATTGTTGCCTCAAAGAGTGTTTATAACAAATACATTCTCCTTCAGCCTTGGTGTGCCAGACGTTGTGGTATTATTGCCACATCCTCTGGCACACCAATGAAGAGAATCAGGAATCAAGAGACCCATACATCAGATACTTCTTTTTTGGGGGGAGCACTACATGTGGGAACTCGAATGTGGGATTGCCTGTTCCATGAGTAAATAGCAATGGCCATCATGGACTCTGTCAGAGCTGCCCAGTGGTGCAGAGAGAAACACAGCCAACCAAGCCTCATTGTAGTTCTGGATGTCCCTGGAGTCCCCTGAGACGAACAACAGATTTGTCAGGCAGTGATAGCATTCACTCCAAAACAATGCTGGATATAGTGTACCAGGCAAACTCCTGCACCTACCCTCTGTCAAGAGAGGAGTCCCAGCCTGTTTCCAAGGGGCTAATCTACAGATGACCAACAACTTGAGGCTGCTTTATTTCAGCTAAAACTGCCAACCCAGAGTGTAAAATTCAGGCAACACCAATGGAAGGGGTTTCTATTTCAACAACCTCAGTCACCACTGTGGTCACATCTTTTACTACTTTGGGAGACTTCAAGACAGGTGTGATCAGGTTAGCATTGTCTACTCAGGAGAAAGCTACAGGGTGCTCTGAAGAATCTTTTCTGGGCTACAGCCAATGCTCATTGAAGAACAATATGAGACCCGAATGGAACAGACTGTGCAGACTTTGAAAGAATAGGAAATATCAGAAGCTCAGTAGAAACAATGTGTCACCAAGAGTTTGAGAGGAGTTGCTACAGTAATTTGGGAGAAAGGAGAATTCTTATGATTTTATTAGTTCAACCACGTTTCAACATAAGAGTTAGGGACTGTCTGAGTATATCCAGAAAATATACAAGACACTGTACCAAATTGTGCTGAAAAAGCAAAAAGCCTGTAATTGTAGATACAGCTGTAGTTAAGCAGATCCTGAGAGGTGCCCTACATTCTGACCCAGTCTGGATCCAGTTGAAGACATTGAAAAAGGACACATTGCTAAGATATGCAAAATTCGTTATGGTAGAGAGAGAGAAGTGGAGGCAATGTCTGAGGCCAAGAAGTCATGCTTAGTTTGAGAATGGGATTGTCAGGTGAAGTTGGGTCAGTGAATGAGGTAGAAGTCAAATTAAAAATAGCAACCCTGAAATCACAGATGTCACAAGTGATAGAAATGATGACTACTGGTTGACAAAATCACTAAATCCCCTAAAGAGAGTGTTCTGGGGTATGATCCATCTTCAAACCCTGTTCAAAGCCAAGTGATTTGCATTAATTGTGGAGGAGTGGGACACTGCTGACACAGTTGTATGAGACAGTTAAAGTCCAAAAGCCAGTGACAGGAGGCAACCAGGTGCCCACCCATGACAGCCATCTTCAATTCTAAAGAACAAAAGAAATGACAAGGGAGGCCTAAAGTCTCAGATAGGGCCGCACCTGCTGAAAGACCATCCAACTCACTTTCTTTGACCCCAGATATTTCATCCAGGAAAGACCATACATGCCAATCTTCTAAAACTCAGAATAGACAGCAAAAGCATCATCATGCTTAGAGGGAAGTGCAAGCATAGACCACATGGATTTGCAACCCCAGTTTCTACACAAATGCCCATATTGATTTGGATGCTCAAGTGACCCTGCTGTAGGAGGACTTCTATAAACATTTAAAACACCTACGCCTGCTGAATCTGGAGGATCTGGAAACTGGGGATATTGGAGCTAAACAGTTCCCTTATGATGGGTATTAGCCTGTCGGACTGGCATGTTATCCATCTGTACTAGTTTAATACACTCAACACCTTGGTTATTGTGTGCCCTCATCCTCCTCCTGGACTTACAAGGAGCTCTGTGATAGAATAGACATGTGCAGAACAAAAAAAAAATATTTTGTTTCAGATAAATTAGTTTTTTTACATTCTGCTGTCAGTGGGGAGACAGCTGATGAATCATCGCTTGTTAGGGATAAGGTGGACGGCTTCCCAGACCACTTCTTAACATTCAGTTAGTCTTCACACAGAATTCAGATCCATTGATACATTTTTCAACCAATTCAAATTGTTCAGAAAATTTGAAAGTTGTTAGAAAAGAAAAAAACAAAGAAAATTTTAATGAAATTTGTTACTATTGTTGCTCAGAGATTTGAATACATACGAATCTCTAAATAACCAAACATTTGTCCGAATTTAGATTCAGGCCAAAACTAATTGCACATGTTTAAAAGGGCATGTATCCCATGTTACAGAAGGTGAACCAATAAAGAAGAATGGTTCCCTGAAGATGTGCATTGAATACCGCACCTTCAGCAGAAGGACTATTCCTGACCAGTATACCACCCTATGGATAGAGGATGCTCTACAATGTCTATCGTGGGTGAAGCTGTCCAGTGTGTTGGACCCAAGCAGTAGGTACCATCAGATTCCCATGCATCCAGAAGATCAGGAAAAGACTTCCTTCATCTGCCTGTTGGGGTTCTATGAATATGACAGGATCCCCCAAAAATCTGTTTTGAATTCCTACAACCTTCGAGCGACTGATGGAGCAGATGGTGAGCAACCTAAACTTGACTGAGGTAATAGGGTACGTGGAAGATATGACTGTCTTTAGTAGAAGCCATGAATAGCATAAGGAGTTCTTAGAGAAGGTCTTAAAGAAACTCCAAATTCAAAATTCAAGCTGTCCATCAGCCACTTGCCGCCCTGCCACAGTTACCAGTATCCGGGTATCATGTGATCGGTCAAAGTGATTACAGGTTAACAATGTTAACAACCTGTCATGAATGGTTTTCCATTGATATAAAGCTTGCTTACTGTTGTGATCTATGATTGGCTCATAGCAATCACATGGTACCTGGCTACCTGTACTTTATGATTAGCTGTAGCCAATCACAGATCACAACCATAAGCAAGCTGTTCATGAATGGATAACCCATTCATGACAGCAAAAACTATTGTGTATACAGTGATCCTCACTGTATAAGCAAAAAAACAGTGTAAAAACATTCCTGATCACCCCCCAGAATAATACAGTGTCATATGGTGACACTGAGCTACTTTGATGACAGGATGTAAAAAGAAAATAGTAAAAAAAAAAAAAGGAAAAAAGTTTTTCGTTCTACATGCTTTCACCAGTCAGTATCCCTGACCACCGATACACCTGTCATACGAGGACGCTGTACTGCTCTAGTGACAGTATGTAATAAGAAACAAAAGTGAGAAAAAACTAATTTTTTTCATACTCCAAAAAATTGCAAGTGCAAAAAACTCACCATGCCTCTTACTAAATATCTCAGATTGTCCATTTGCCAAAACAGGGCTATTTGGGGGGTATTTGTACTTTCCTGCCATTTTAGGGCCTCACGAAATGAGACTGGCCGTCAGTACATCAGGATTGATCAATTTGCAAATATATATACCATAGTAGACTAAAAATTTCACACAAACCACTTAATATACACTTGATGGGACTATTTTTTTTTTTACCAAAGACATGTAGCAGAATACATTTTGGCCTAAATTTATAAAGAAATTAGATTTTTTTTTTTGGCTTGACATGACAGGTCCTCTTACCCTAATCCAGTATAATAATAACATGACAGGTCCTCTTACCCCAGTCCTGATCATTATTTAAGTTGTAAAGCACTGCATAAACTGTTGGCTACATATAAATCCCATATTATAATAATAATAATTAGAACATTAGGTGATATACATATTGCTGGAACTAAAGTGTCCGTATCTCAGGGCAAAGAGTTATACCTTTTAAAGCAAATAGGAGAATGATAGAAACAAAACAACTTGTAGACATATTTGAAGTCAAAACAGTAATTTGTTAAACATGAAATAATATTGTATGATGATTTCCTTACCTAAGATGGTAAACGTGGAATCGTCATCTGCAAAAGTATCAGAGTATAATGTCAGAGAATCATCCAATCAGGACATACAATTCAGTTCTTTATTAAACAATTTTTTTCAATTAAAAAATATAACTTCCAACTATCCATGTTAGGTTTTTTTTCTAGAAACCTCAAGAATAATAATCAGTAAATAGGGATGAAGTATGGGTGCACTGCTGCCATGGGTTCAAGGTGAAACTTGGGGGTATTAAATTTTGCAGTCCTGGCAAATTTCTGAACAGATTTTCCTAGTACTGCAGGTACACAGAGTACCAGTGCCCCTCCATCTCCACAGAGTACCAGTGCCCCCTCTCCCTCCATATAGTACCAGGGCCCCCTTCACCTCCACAGAGTACCAGTACCCCTTCCACCGAGTACCAGTGCTCCCACCACCTCCACAGAGTACCAGTGCCCCTCCATCTCCACAGAGTACCAGTGCCCCCTCTCCCTCCACAGAGTACCAGTGCCCCCTCTCCCTCCACAGAGTACCAGTGCCCCCTCTCCCTCCACAGAGTACCAGTGCCCCCTCTCCCTCCACAGAGTACCAGTGCCCCCTCCACCTCCACAGAGTACCAGTGCCCCCTCCACCTCCACAGAGTACCAGTGCCCTCTCCACCTCCACAGAGTACCAGTGCCCCCTTCACCTCCACATAGTACCAGTGCTCCCTCTCCCTCCACATAGTACCAGTGCCCCTTCACCTCCACAGAGTACCAGTACCCCTTCCACGTCCACAGAGTACCAGTGCCCCCTCTCCCTCTAAAGAGTACCAGCACCCCCTCCACCAAGTACCAGTGCCCCCTCCACCTGCACAGAGTACCAGTGCCCCCTCCACCGAGTACCAGTGCCCCCTCTCCATCCACATAGTACCAGTGCACCCTCTCCCTCCACATAGTACCAGTGCCCCCTCCCCCTCCACAGTGTACCAGTGCCCCCTCCCCCTTCACAGAGTACCAGTGCCCCCTCTCCCTCCACAGAGTACCAGTGCCCCCTCCACCTCTACAGAATACCAGTGCTCTCTCCACCTCCATGGAGTACCAGCACCCCCTCCACTTCTAAAGAGTACCAGTGCCCCCTCCACTTCCAAAGAGTACCAGTGCCCCCTCTCCCTCCACAGAGTACCAGTGCCCCCTCTCCATCCAAAGCATACCTGTGCCCCTCCTTTCCTTCTACAGAGTATCAGTACCCTCTCTCCCTCCATAACATACCAATGGCCCCCCTTCTCCTTCCACATCATACCAGTGTTACTTCTTTCCCTCCACAGAACACCAGTGCCCTCCCTTAACAGAGTACCTGTGCCCTTCTCTCCCCAAACTGAGGACTGGGTGTCCCCTTACCCCCCCCCCCCCCCCACAGAGCACCAATGCCCCCACCCTCCATTGACCACAGACGTTGACCATCTAAAACCCCAAGTCCTGGCTAAAAACTTGATTATACATCCACAGTCTTTAAAAACTGGAATTACCAAAGAGACATATAACCATTCAGAGTTCTATTTTTTTCCAGCTGTAACTTAACATTTCATCACATTATGTTTCGCTTGGTTTTAGATGGTGTAAATAACATTTCTTTTTAAGATATGCATACTCTCTCCTCTTGTACCTTTTTGATTATGCTGTATGTGTCGGTGACAGTTCCTTTTACATTGTATTTTTAAAACTCATTAACCTTTAACACCTGGCATTTTTTCTTTCCACTTGTAGGCAGGTGTAGTTTACCCTCCATTCTGTAGATGGCGCTGTGTTGCTGACCGCTGTGCAGAGAAAATGGAGGGTGAGAGGAACACAGTTCTTCTTCAGCTTGCTTAGGTGTCACCAGAGGAGCAGTGATCCAACAGGACACTGCAACACTGGATGATCTCAGCAGCCATCTTTAGTAGGGGCAATGCCCTGCTGCAGTTGGCACACAGTTGCAAAATGAATATACTAGGGACAGGATCCAGGCTGGATAGGGGCAGCATTCTTAGCTCTAGGGAGAGGTTTCTGATGATGAGGGACAGGCTAGGGAAACCACTGCCGGCTCTGCTACTTCTTGGACTCCGGCACTGTGACAAAGGTTTTGCATTCATTCTTCCAAGTGCCGCTTCCACTGCTACTCTGTCCAACAGTCTCCCCTCTACACAAAGAAAAAGAAAGGCCTCCTGTGCTGCAAATGGATGCCCTCTCCTAAGCAGCTAACACCTAACTTCAACCACAAAGCTCTTAATAGTAATGCAAAAAATGGTGTAGCGCTATGTGCATCTAAATAAATGATTAAGGACATATACACACATGTGACCATCAACAAAACAAACACCCAATATGGGGATCAAGTGATAGTGACACAAGTGATGCCTCTCAAGGGAACATAACACGTGTAAAAAGTCCACACTGTGTATAAATATTAGTCCAAATGCTCTACTGAGGTGCAGGAACACAGACACACGGATGGTGGATGATGATCATAAGTGCCACACTCTATAAGTGATATCCATGAACAGCCAAAGTGCCTCCTCACCTCCTTAATGCGACCACAAGGGTCAACTCACTTTGTGGAATATCCACATAAACCAGGATGGTCACAACCGCTGATGAGCCCCTCTAGATGTTCAAATGTCTCCACCATGGTCTCCTGTCACCTGGCTCCAATCCGTACCCGATCTCACCAGAGAGTCATAAACAACAAAACAGACCTCCCATAGTGTAATACTGCAAACCGCTTTATTAATGAAGAATAAAATTGCCCACTCACATGGAAGATGCTTATAACTCACAAAGATCCACTGCTAAGGGAATGTGCATATGTATCTGGATATCCAAGATGGCGTCCGCGTCCGGAATGACATCACAACGCCTCGCCCTGTCACCAAGTGCCGACGCATTGCATCACTATAACCACGTGACTTCTTCAGGGTCACGTGGTTATCGTGACGCAATGCGTCGGCACGTAGTGACAGGGCGAGGCTTGGTGATGTCATTCCGGACGTGGACGCTATCTTGGATATCCAGATACATATGCACTTGTCCATGTTGTCCATGTTTGAGTAAAAACAAATGATCTAAATGGCATGTGATGAAGTGAAAGTGAAAGGGTTATGGGCGCATGGTCAGACCAAGATATAGGGTGAATGTTGGGGCCTCTACATACAATCAGTGCTGATGCAATAACAAAAAGCAATCTATTCACGAATGGGATTTGTGAGGGTACGAGTAAAAAGTAAATAGCTCATCCAACGCGTGGGCTGTTCTCCACACATTGAACAAGGCATGTTTTATGGAAAGTGATATATATATAAATATATATATTTTTTTTATTTTTTTTTTTTGTTGATTGTGGGTTTATTAATACAGGAGGAATAGGACATGTTTGAATCCCACCAGTAACCAAGAGTATAGAGATTTGTGTTGAAAGCTGAAAAGATATTTGTAGCCCATTGCCAGAAAGGTTGTTTGATTTGAATTGGGAAGGTATAGATTACAGAAGGTAAGGTCAGTGGTCTTCCATGTTGTTTTAAGAATGAATGGCCTAGGGCAGTGATGATGAACCTACGGCATGCGTGCCAGAGCTGGCGCGTAGAGCCATTTCAGTGGGCACGCTATGAAGAAGAAGATGAGCGCACACAGACCGGCCATCCAGATCTTGTCCACACTATACCTCCCATCAAACTACATCTCCCACATGTCTCTGGGGCCAGAGTGGGCGTGGATGAGAGGAAGCGGCTCCCACACGGCTCTGGCTCCAGGGGTGACATATCAAGGGATGGGCGTGGATGAGAGGAAGCGGCTCCCACACTGCTCCGGGGCCAGGGGTGACGAGTTCAGTGTGGATGGGAATAGGCTGCTTGGTTGGAAGCCACACCGACACTATCGGAGGTGAGATTAAAACTACTTGCCAACTGCACTATAGCCAAAATATGGCCTTCCAGAACATGCCCCCTGTGCACCCCCAGTGATGCACACCTGGTGCTGTCAGTGATCGCTGTGTCCTATGTGTCCTTCTTCATGCTGTCACAGTGTAGAGAATGTACTGCCAATAACCAGCAGATGGGCAGATGACAGGGGAGATCTGCACTAAAAATCAGGGCACCGATTATCAGTGCCCAGCAGTGTCACCCATCAGTGCTACCCATCAAAATCTGTATCACTGAAAGCCCTGTAATTGTGTTTTTCTTTTAAGACAAAAGATGTTATCTAGTTCGGACAATTGTACAAGTTGTTTTTTCTAAACTAAAACCTCAGTATTCAGGTTTAATTGCAGTGTTGGCACTTTGGAATAATCAAGTTGGTTTTGTGTTGCAGTTTGGGCACTCGGGCTCAAAAAGGATCGCCATCACTGGCCTAGGGTGTCAGTGGGAAATTTTCAAATTGGCATGCAGAACCTTTTTCTAATGAGGATTGCTACACCTGCTTTTTTCTTAGAATTAGAAGCTATATAGATTTGGGGAAATGCTTAAAGTAATTGTAAACTTTATTTTTTTAAACATAATAAACATGTTATACTTACCTGGTCTGTGCAATGGTTTTGTACTCAGCAGACCCAATCCTCCTCTTCCTGGGTCCCCAACAGTGCTCTTGGCTCCTCCCCTCTGCTGAGTTTCCCAATGGAAAGCCACTTGCTGTGGGGACACTTGTGCAGAGTTGCTCCAGAGCCCTGATTGTTGTGTCCATTGACACACAGAGTGTGGCTCCACCCTATCTCCTGCTCCCTCCTCACTGGCTGTGATTGACAGCAGTGGGAGCCAATGGCTCCTACTGTTATCTTTGAGCCAATGAAAAGGGATAGAGCTGCTCTTCTTCACATCGCTGGGTCAAGATTGGGCTCAGGTAAGTACTGGTGAAACTCAAAAACTTAGAATATGGTGCAAAAGTTAATTTATTTCAGTAATGCTACTTAAAAGGTGAAACTAATATGAGATAGACTCATTACATGCAAAGCAAGATAGTTCAAGCTGTGATTTGTCATCATTGTGATGATTATGGCTTACAGCTCATGAAAACCCCAAATCCGCAATCTCAGAAAATGAGAATATTACATGCAATCAATAATACAAGGATTGTACATAGAACAATATCGGACCTCTGAAAAGTATAAGCATTTATATGTACTCAGTACTTGGTTTGGGCCCCTTTTGCAGCAATTACTGCCTCAATGCGGCGTGGCATGGAAGCTATCAGCCTGTGGCACTGCTGAGGTATTATAGAAGACCAGGAGGCTTCAATAGTGGCCTTCAGCTCTTCTGCATTGTTTGGTCTCATGTCTCTCATCTTTCTCTTGGCAATGCCCCATAGATTCTCTATGGGGTTCAGGTCAGGCGAGTTTGCTGGCCAATCAAGCACAGTAATCCCACGGTCATTGAACCAGGTTTTGGTGCTTTTGGCAGTGTGGGGAGGTGCCAAGTCCTGCTGGAAAATGAAGTCAACATCCCCCCATAAAGCTTGTCTGCGGAAGGAAGCATGAAGTGCTCCAAAATCCCCTGGTAGACAGCTGCGTTGACCCTGGACTTAATGAAGCACAGTGGACCAACACCAGCAGATGACATGGCTCCCCAAATCAACACAGACTGTGGAAACTTCACACTGGACTTCAAGCATCTTGCAGTGTGTGCCTCTCCATTCTTCCTCCATACTCGGGGTCCTCGGGCCTCTCCATTCTTCCTCCATACTCGGGGTCCTTGGGCCTCTCCATTCTTCCTCCATACTCGGGGTCCTTGGGCCTCTCCATTCTTCCTCCATACTCGGGGTCCTTGTGCCTCTCCATTCTTCCTCTATACTCGGGGTCCTTGGGCCTCTCCATTCTTCCTCCATACTCGGGGTCTTTGGGCTTCTCCATTTTTCCACCATACTCTGGGTCCTTGGGCCTCTCCATTCTTCCTCCATACTCGGGGTCCTTGGTTTCCAAATGAGATGCAAAAGTTGCTCTCATCAGAAAAGAGGACTTTGGACCACTGAGCAACAGACCAGGTCTGGTTTTTTTTAGCCCAGGTAAGACGCTTCTGACGTTGTTTGTTCAGGAGTGACTTGACAAGAGGAATATGACATTTGAAGCCCATGTCCAGGATCCGTCTGTGTGTGGTGGCTCTTGATGCACTGACTCCAGCCTCAATCCACTTCTTGTGAAAGTCCCCAACACTTTTGAATAGCCTTTTCCTGACAATCCTCTCCAGGCTGCGGTCATTCCTGCTGCTTGTGCATCTTTTTCTTCCACACTTTTCCCTTCCACATAACTTTCTATTAATGTGCTTTGATACAGCACTTTGGGAACATACAGCTTCTTTTGCAATTACCTTTTGAGGCTTTCCCTCCTTATGGAGGGTGTCAATGATGGTTTTCTGCACAACTGTCAGGTCAGCAGTCTTTCCCATTATTGTGATTCCTACTGAACCAGACTGAGAGACCATTTAAAGGCTCAGGAACCCTTTGCAGGTGTTATGGCTTCATTATCTGATTAGAGTGGGACACTTTGAGCCGAGAATATTGCACCTTTTCACAATATTCTCATTTTCTGAGATTGTGGATTTTGGGTTTTCATGAGCTGTAAGCCATAATCATCACAATGATGACAAATCACGGCTTGAACTATCTTGCTTTGCATGTAATGAGTCTCTCTCATATATTAGTTTCACCTTTTAAGTTGCATTACTGAAGTAAATTAACTTTTGCACAATATTCTAATTTTTTGAGTTTCACCTGTATAAGGGAGAGTTTAGAATTGAATACATTCCGGTAAAAAACCTTAAGCCTTTAAAAGCAAATGCCCTCATACCAGTTTTTCTCAGATGAGTCTTCTGTACAAAAATGATATCTGCTGTAGAATGCCTAAACCCCCTTAGCACCAGGTGTTTCTGGTGTTAGAATTAAGATCCTTGATGTTAAGAGATAAAATATGGGTGCAGAATAGAAAAAAAATGTTATACTTAGCAGTCCAGAGACTGGTTCGAGGGGTCAACTTTGTGGAGTGGCATATGAAGGTGTGTTGCTAATAGAGAGGTGGGCATGGACCTGGAGTCTGAATGAATGAAAAGGGGCACTATAGTAGGAGACCCAGGAGGACCCCACTGCTGACACAGAAACATAAAAAAGCCAGATTGGAGTTTACCAAAACTTACCTGAGGAAGCCAAAATTATTTTGGGAGAATGTGCTGTGTGAACAGATGAAACAAAATGACAGCTTTTTCAGAAAAAGAAATGAGGCCTTTAACCATTTCCCGTACTGAAGTACTGATACAGAAGTACTGCTACAGGGCAGCACGGATACACAAAGTTACGCATATATATGTGATTTTGCATCTCCAGGTAAGGGGCACATGCGCGCACCCTACCCACGCCGCCAATCACAGCCGCGTCTGTTAATCACCGGGTCCCAACAGGTGATTACACAATAGCGCCCGGTGATTGCCGAGCATCTCCAATGGGGGGAGAGAACTGATTGTAAACAAAACAGTTGTCCTCCCTGTCAGCTCGTGCACACTGCTTTGCATGGCTGTGTATGGCACAGCCATGCAAAGCAGTGTGCTCACAGTGAAGCACTAACACACAGCCCCTAGTAAAACAGCACACAGTTAACTGATCAGTGTGTTGGTGTCACTGGGGATGTCAGTGACACCAAGTTAGTTCCCCCTCAGTGTCAGAATGCCCACTACAGTCCCGCAGTCCCGAAATAAGTTGGTATATACACCACCATTTGTAAACGCTATATCTTTCATGTAAACCAATTAATTTACACGTATTGGGATTTTTTTTTAGCTAAGATATATAGCAAAACACATTTTGGCTTAAACTTATGACAAACTGTGATTCTTTAAATTGTTTTACTAGACATGTTTAATAGCAAAAATATTGTTTTTTTTCTCAAAATTGCCGGTCTATTTTTTTTTTATAGTGCAAAAAATGTAAAAAACGCACAGGTGATCAAATACCACCAAAAGAAAGCACAGTCTGTGAGAAAAAAGGACACAAATTTCATTTGGTTGCATCATTGCATGACCGTGCAATTGTCAGTTAAAATAACACAGCGCCGTAATGCAAAAAATGGCCTGATCAGGAAGGGGGGTAAATCCTCTGGAGGGCAAGGGGTTAAAGAAAAGAATACAGTCCATACAGTCAAACTTGGTGGAGGATCACTGATGTTTTGGTTTTGCTTTGCTGCTTCAGGCACTGGATGTCTTGATTGTGTGCATGGCATTATCAAATCTGAAGACTACCAAAGAATTCTGGGGAGCAATGTAGGGCCCGGTGTCAGAAAGTTGGGTCTCCATCAGCAGTCATGGGTCTTACAGCAGGACAATGACCTAAAGCACATGTCAAAAAGGTGATAGTTCAGAGGGGAAATACACATGGAGGGATTGAAGCTGCCCTGCCAAGTAGCCCCCAGAAATGGTTCCAGACAAAGTGCTGGAGAGAACTGTACTGGTTGCAGTGAGTCCAGATCTCAATAACACAGAGCACCTGTGGAGAGATCTCAGAACAGAAGCTGGGAAAAGGAACCCTTCCAATCTAAGAGCCAAAGAGTATTTGGAGAAAAAAAGAGTTGTCGAAAATTTCAGTAGAGAGGTGTAAGAAACACATTAATGGTTACAGGAAGCAATTGATTTCAGTTATTTGTTCCAAGGGGTGCGCTACCAAATATTAAATTGAGAGTGCCAATAATTTTATCCAGTCCATTTTCAGAGTTTTGTGTGAAATGTATCAGATTTTGCTTTTTGTTTCTCCACTTTTTTGTGTCATACCAATGCAAACAAACTAAAATAAACATGAGAATTCCGAAACATTTATAATTGCAACAATTTTCTGGGCGAAGTGGTGCATTATAGTAATAAATTGTGATAAATCAAATAACCACAAATAATAGCGTAACCCTAAACCAAATCAATAAATAAAATGATATATACAATATATTAATAAATTAATACATCCACCACCATGTGTGTGCAATAAATTAATCAGTGCAAAAATCATATATAGGAAGTCCACATATAATCAATTCAGAAAAGTCCATATATTGTTGAATATGATCCTCAATAAATGAAGCAATGAGATCCTCCTTCACCAATGTGATATTCAGTGCACAAAACACCCCATCAAATTGCACACTCACCACAAACTGGTGATAAACCAGCGTATCTTTAAATATCCAGCATTCCACCACTGAGCTCCAGCTTAACCTCCCTGGCGGTAGGATTATTTCAGATTTTTGGTGCTGAAAGCGGTACCATTATTTTGCATGGAAATTTGGCGTTTTATATTGTAGGCCTGTAATTCTTAGGAATAACTCACTGAAATCTGTGCGAACAAGAGCCTAGTAAACATCCCGGGTAGGAGAAAACTTGAAACATGAAATCATAAATTATAATTTAATAAATAATCATAAAAAATAATAATATAATAATAATAATAATAAATTTAATTCAATAATATAAATCAAACCAAAAACACTGAAATTTAAAATATAGCGCCAAATTTGCACATCGCTGCAAAATTGTTTTCAGTGTCTAATGACAAATTTCCCCCTCAAATCATTATCACTCAATTCTGCAAGTGGTTCTGATTTACTATCGCTGTTCTCTAGCCGGTTCTAAAACCGCTTTTGACCTAAAGTGACGCTTTTTGGTCACCATGGACGTTTCTCAATTTCCAGGCAATAAGAACAGTAAAAATGCAGGCAGGGCGCCGGACAAAGCACTCGGGACAAAATGTATGTGAAATGGTTTGATACAGTAAGGTTTTACTATGTGATTTTAGTGAATGTCACTTTTTGTCATTTTCAAATTTACCGCCGTTCCGTTCCCTGTACGTCCCAACACTCGCAGGGGACGGAACCCAGAAGACAGATGCCGGCATCCGCCGTATTACATTGCCAGGGACACTGCAGGAGGGGCATCGCGGGAGCGCAGGACAAGGTAAGTGATCGAGGGATCGCGGAGCAGCGCCACATGGTATTCCCGTGTGTAGCTCAGGGTTACCGTTTGTGGTACTGAAACTTTACCCCGAGCTACACTCAGGAATACCGCCTGGGAGGTTAAAGAAATCCTCACATTTCCAAATAGTACATGTGAATAAAAAGAATACTCACCATAGTGCAGTATCATCCATCAAATTTATTAAGATAACAAACCCCCCATTAAAACCGCACTCACAATGAGTTTGAAAATATACAGCATTTGTTAACAATCAGAGCCACATGCTCTCTCTCCAGCTTCTCACCAGCCTGCCTGCAACCAAGATGGCGATGGTGCAATCACGTGGTCCGGACATGGGAATCAGCGTGCGTGGTGATGTCACCGGCTAGCCACGCCCTAATGCGTTCCGTCATACGACTTCTTCTGAGGGAGTGGTATGCAGTGCGTGGAGCTGTCAGGAATGGACTTGCAAATAATGGTGGGACTCACCTGCCTTGTGGGCTTCAGTACCAGGGCTGGCCAGCGGGTGCTCTCAGCAATCAGAGACTCACCCCTGCAATCAGCCAAACATCTGAAGCTGATTGCAGGGGTTGTATTTAAGGAATGGCCAGACTTAAAGTCAGGGCCTTGGTGTGTGTTTTTCCATGGGCCCCTGTACCTTGTATCCTGTATTCCTGTTCCTGTCTGACTTGTTGCTGACCCTGCCTGATCCTGACCTCTGCTGACTTCTCCTGCTTGATCCCCGGCTTGTGACCCTGACCATTCTCTGCCCGACCCTCTGTACCGCGCTGCCCGTGAGTTACTGAACCCAGCTTGTGACCCCTACCACTCTCCCGCCTGTTCCTGGTATTCCGTTTGCCCATTTGCTACTGACCCGGCCTGCCTGACTACTCTTTGTATTGTATGTATTGTTATCGGTGGGTGGTTTGGTTTGTTTGCACTGTGTTTATGTTTAGTTTTGCACTGCGTTTTGTATTGTTAGTCTTAATAAATCATATTGTTTATACCATATCTGAAGCCTGAGTTTCCCTGTGTCAGTCCACACCCCTCTGGTCATACCTGGAGCCCTGACATTAGCGTGCTCTTAAAGAGCCGCCTCCTTTCTAATTGGCCCAATCAATAAAACACCTGAAGGTGTAATTCCATTAGTATGCACAATCCAATGTATATACAAAGGACTACCTCATTACAACAGCACCATCTTGTATGCAAATAGTATAGTAACAGTGCAATATCAATACATATAAATGGAATAACAATCAACATAATTATAACCACAATTATACATTAAATGCTATAATAAAATACATTAATAAAATACATAAATCAATGAGATAAACTAATTAAATAAAATTAAAATAAAATAAAATTATGCATCACTAATGAAACAATTTAAGTCTAGTTCAACATTCAATCCCTTGGGAGATAAAGCTTCAGTTAAATATATCCATTTGGTTTCACATTTTGATAGCTCCCTAATTCTGTTAGATCCCATCCAAGCTTTAGGAATAGATTCTATGGCACAAAATGTTATATTAGTTGGATCACAATTATGATGTTTCTTAAAGTGTAAGGATACACTGTGGTACTTATAACCCTTACTACTATTCCTCAAATGTTCAAGAACCCTGACCTTAAACTGTCTCTTAATTTAATTCATTTACGCTGGAGAGAGAGCATGTGGCTCTGATTGTTAACAAATGCTGTATATTTTCAAACTCATTGTGAGTGCGGTTTTAATGGAGGGTTTGTTATCTTAATAAATTTGCTGGATGATACTGCACAATGACGAGTATTCTTTTTATTCATTCAAATGTGAGGATTTCTTTAAGCTGGAGCTCAGTGGTGGAATGCTGGATATTTAAAGATATGCTGGTTTATCACCAGTTTGTGGTGAGTGTGCAATTTGATGGGGTGTTTTGTGCACTGAATATCACATTGGTGAAGGAGGATCTCATTGCTTCATTTATTGAGGATCATATTCAACAATATATGGACTTTTCTGAATGGATTATATGTGGACTTCCTATATATGATTTTTGCACTGATTAATTTATTGCACACACATGGTGGTGGATATATTAATTTATTAATATATTGTATATATCATTTTATTTATTTATTGATTTGGTTTAGGGTTGCGCTATTATTTGTGGTTATTTGGTTTATCACAATGTATTATTATTTACAGTGTATTATTATTCATAGCAGCACACAATGCTTATATTTACAATTTAAACACAATGGCGCGATGATGTTAGTGTAAAGGTGTCTTTTGTGTAGTTTCTAATAGACACCGAGGGTGAATGACCTATTTGAAGATGTGCATTACCTGACAGAAATGCAAGGGTGCCAATATTTTTTTGCCCATGACTGTATAGAGCCATAACAGGGTGATAAATAGGTTCAATATAATAAATTATTATTATTATTATTATACAGTATTTATAAAGCGCCAATGGTTCGCTCAGCGCTGTACATTAAATCATTTTATTTTAATAGAAACTCTTATTAAGATCACCCAGAAATAATGTACCTCGTTTATAGATCCACATCAATTTCAGAGTTTCACAAATTAGTAAATCTATTGTACTCCATAGAATTTGGAATTGATTGGATAGACGTAGTACAGAATGCTATTGGGTCATTCATATGGTATTGTGAAAAATGTTTAGATAGACTATTTTTTTAGAAGTTTGTGTGTATACTGAACCTGTGTTATTTAGACGTTTCCATAACATTTGCATATTACGTACAACATATTGTAGACCACAGGGGCATTCTATAATATACTGTAGATAACATATTGCGCACTGAAGTCTAGAAACAATTCAATCAACTAACTATTACCATTAGCTGTGGATGTAAATGAGGTTTTACCATGTGTAATTGAAAACATAGACATCTACTATAACCACATCTATAAATCTCACAGATGCCAGTGAAACCCTGACAGGGGCTCTAATCCCTCTCCAATCTATTCAAAACCATAAAAATTGCCTTAAGGTTTACAATAATATAAAACCAACTTAATTATGTCATGAAAAGCAAATGTTAATAAAGGAAGAAGACATATAATAAATAACTTCTCCAAAGTTTGGTGATCCATCCGCAATGCTGAGATCAGATTACCATGACCTGAAGATGCAGGTAAAATGCTACATAACAATGTCCTTTCAACTCCTTTTACCCTCCATAGAGGTTGGAGGCAAGGCTGTCCCCTCTCTACAGGTTTCTTTGCACTGGCTATGGAACCTCTGGCCTAATATTCATGATTTTTGGGTGGAGTCATTGGAAAATATACTATCTTTGTATGCAGATGATGTGTTGCTGTATTTGACTGATGTGCAGTTCTCCTTGATGGCCACCCTACAGACCTTTAATAATTTCAAGCATTACCCTTGTATTAAGATAACTTGGTTCGAGTCCACCCTGTTGCCCTGGATAGACATGCATCCATGCTGACCTGCTCTACATTTACAGAATTCAGGAAATATCAACTGGTACCTAATTCCTGAATTCTGGTACTCGCGTACCTCTCTATGGAACAGCCCTATGCTTATTCTTTATGGTTAAATATTTTTTATTAAAAGATTTTCAACATGACATTATATGGTACATTGATGTGGTTCACAATAGGTACATCAAGGTATATAGATAGTAGATTCTCCACCAAGTGGCTAGGGGCAGCAAAGAGGTAGGCCTGTTTACCTGAGAGGTATTCTTGGAGTGGTGTGAACCAAGGTTAAGTAAACTATTCTACATAAAGTGGGTGAGGGGTAGGAGAAGGGAGAGAGGGAAAGGGGGAGGGGGGGAAGGGTAACTGGGGGGAGAAGAACTGGACACCAGTCAATTGCATATTTTTAGTATGGTATGGTTATATGGATATCAGTTTATAGTACAATTGGGTTTTTTTAACCATCGAGACCATTGGTACTTGAATTTTTGGTATGAGGAATTGTGAAAGGCTGATCTTTTTTCCATCTCTCATTGGAGATTAAGGTCAGTAAGGAGATTTGTAAGAGAGGGAGTTTTGGATGATTTCCACAGTTTAGCAATGTTGGTTTTGGCGGCTGTTAATGTATGGGTGATGATGGTGTGGGAGTCGGCAGGAAATTTATCAATTCCTATGTGTAGGAGTGCAAGAGCTGGGTTCGGTGTCACTGGGGCTCCAGTGACTGAAGAGAGCAATTGGAATACTTTGTTTCAGTAAGATTTGAGCGATTTACAAGCCCATAGTATGTGGAAAGTGGATCCTACTTCTCCGCATTGTCTCCAACAGTTGGGGGAATGTTGAGAGTAGAATAGGGAGAGTTTAGCAGGAGTTAAATACCATTGCTGTAGAATTTTCATGTATGATTCCCAGTGGGAGCCACTCTGGAGGCTTTGTAGGTGATAGAGAAGGTTCTTTCCCTTGTGTGTGGTTGTATCAGTCGTGCAAAGGTAGTCTCACAGGAGGTTAGGGAAGTCGTTTTTAGAGTGTAGTGAGCATTGGTTATGAGCAAGTAGAAGGTTGATATTCCTTTTTTTGGGTAGTGTGGTTTTGTAAGAAGTTGAGTGCAGTGGTAAGAATTGCTATTGTATGTGGAATGTTGATTTTTTGCAGAGAGTGCGCTACACGCAGGTAAGTGAAGGATTCCATATTAGGGAGTTGAAATTTTTCTTGAAGTGTTGAGAAGAGGTCTAGTTTATTGTTTGTATAGATGTCTCGAATGTGTGAGATGCCTTGGTTTTCCCACTGTAGTAGGTTTAGAGCAGGAGTGATGTATCGTAGAGCTGTAATTGGGATAGGAATTTGTCTGGTATCTGTTTCATTGAGTGTTAGAAGATCATGCCAGGCTTGAAGGGAGGCTCCTGTGCATGGATGGTTGGATATGATTTGGTGATGCAAAGTTTGTGGTAGGAACAGCATTTTATCAGGTGTAGGTGGGAGGTAAGGGGTCGTTTCCATGGTGGACCATGTTTTTTCAGTAGTTGGGTGCCACCAGAAATAGATCTGGTCTAATAGCGAGGCGTGGTAGTATGATTTTAGATGAGGAAGACCTGCTCCTGCTCTGTATGTTGGGCGTATTAATAGGTTTGAAGTGCATTTGGGTCTTTTCGAGTTCCACATGAATTTGGTAAGAGTTGTTTGTAATTTGGAGAAGAAGATATTGGGAACTCGAATGGGGAGAGTGCGGAATATGTAAAGGATCTTGAATAATATACACATTTTTAAAGTTGCCACTCTCCCCAGTGTTGATAGGGTTGATGTGTGTAGGTTTTTGAGTTCCTGACGGATGGATTCAAGTAGCGTTTTATAATTAGTGCAGTATAGTTGGTCAGTTGTGGTGGTGAGTTTGATCCCCAAGTAGGGGATGCTTTGTTGTTCCCAGGAGAACGGGAAGTGTTTGGTTAGTAGTTTTTGGGTTTTCTCTGGTGTGTAGAGATTTAATATAGAGGATTTGGGCTTGTTGAGTTTATAATATGAGACTTTTGAGTAGTTGTGGAGATGTACGTGGATCATTTGGAGAGATTTGAAGGGGTTGGTAAGCATCAGAATGATGTCGTCAGCGAAAAGGCTAATTTTGTGCTCTTTTTTGAGCTGTGTAATGCCTGAGAATGCTGGGTCATCTCTAAGTTTGGATGCTAGGGGTTCGATAAGTAAAGCAAAAATTATGGGAGACAGGGGGCAGCCTTGTCTAGTGTCATTGGATATATGAAAGGTTTGAGAAAGTGTGCCGTTAGTTAGAACTCTGGCTGAAGGGTTGGAGTAAAGGGATAGAATGGCCGATAACATCCAGTCTGTGATACCAAATTTTTGAAGTGTGAGTTTCATGAATTGCCAATGTATCCAATCGAATGCTTTTTCAGCATCTAGAGATAGGAGTAAGGAAGGTTGTCTGGTGGTTTCAAGTTTATGTATAAGTGATATAAGTCTTCTGGTGGCGTCTGGTGCTTGTCGACCAGGGATAAATCCCACTTGTTCTGGGTGGATTAACGTAGGGAGGTGGGGGAGTAACCTCTGGGCAATTATTTTGGCATAGAGTTTGATGTCCGTATTTAACAGTGAGATTGGTCTGTAATTCTGGAATATTTGGTGGTTTTTACCAGGTTTGGGAATAGTTGTGATTATAGATTGTAGCATCCCCTTGGGGAATTGTCCTGAGGAGGCAGCATGGTTAAAAAGAGCGGACAACCATGGAGCAAGGTTGGGGGCATATATTTTATAGTATTCGTTTGTGAAACCGTCATTTCCTGGAGATTTGTGGAGAGGTAACGTTTTTATGGTTTTCTCTATTTCTGTGGAAGATATCAGTGCAGATATCTACTTGAGTTGTGCAGTGGTGAGTTGGGGAAGATTAGTGGTTGCCAGGAAATTGAGTATGGATGCGGTAGTCGGTTGGGTTGTGTCCGGGTCAGGGGCGGACTGACCATTTGGAATCTGCCCGGGGTCAGTAGGGGGCTCCATGAGATGCCCCTGGTACCTTTTTCATAGGCTTTTTTGAGTATGGGTAAGGACACAGGGGTCCCATGATCCCCAATTGCCCGGGGGCCCCATGAGTTGTCAGTCCGCCCCTGGTCCGGGTCGTCTTTAATATTATATAGGTTTTGCTAATAATTTGCAAAAGCATTAGCTATGTCTTGTGGATTTGTAAGTGAGGTGTGAGTGGAGGGGTGTTGGATTGAAGTGATCTTGGATTTAAGCCGTCTTTGTTTAATTATTTTAATGAGGAGTGAGTTTGCCTTATTATTTAGGAATAGAATTGTGACTTTGTCTTTTGAAGGTTGAGGTCATATTTGTGGAGTAATAGTAGTCTCAGTTTATTTCTGTCTGCCATTAAAGAGTTAGAGGTAGAGGCATTTGGGTTCTTTTTATTCATTTATTTTTCTGGAATTTATAAGTTGGTCAATTTGTTAGAATCGTTGTTTATTAAGTCGGGAGTTTAATTGTATAAGAGTACCCCTTATGTAAGCTTTGTATGCGGGCCATAGAGTAGTTATAGAAATGTCCGGTGTATGATTGTAATCGAAGAAGTGGTTGTGTGCTTCCAGTAGGTATTTTTGGTTTTCTGAGTTTTTGAGAATTGTAGAGTTCAGTCTCCATATAGGAGGAATTGTAGAGCGTTGATTGTCGTCTAAAGTTATGTTGATTGGAGCATGGTCCGACCAGGTTATGGTTCCGATTTTGGATGATATTGCATGTTGTAGTGTCCATTTATCCGTGATAAAAAAGTCAATTCTGGAATAAGATAGGTGAGCAGGGGAGAAGTAGGTGTAGTCTTTTTCGTCGCCGTGTTGACATCTCCAGATGTCATAGAGGTCGTGGTCGTTTAGGAATCGGTTGAAATTTTGTTTTGGGGATCTTCTGTTAGAGGATGAGTCTAGGAGTGGGTTGACAACCAGGTTAAAGTCCCCACCAATGAGAAGTCTGCCTTGTTTTTGGGCAGAGATGGTGGCATAGAGATGTGGAAGAATTGGAGTTGGTTATTGTTGGGGCCATAAACGTTCACCAGAGTGTAGGGAATGTCATTTATGTGGCAAATTAGAACGTGGTATCGGCCTTGCGGGTCAGCTAATTCGGATATGTAACGGAACTGAACAGAGTCCTTTATAGCTGTAATGACACTGTTGTTTTTTTTTTTTTTGGAGTTGGAAGCCATAAAGATGTGTGAGAAGCAGTGTAATTGTAGTTTAGGGGCCATGGTTGTTGCAAAATGCGTTTCTTGTAAAAAGAGGATGTCGGGTTGAAGCTTTCGAGTTTCTTTTTGAAGCATCAGTCTCTTAAAGGGTGAATTTAATCCCCGAACATTGAATGATGTTATATTAATCATAAGGCGATTCTGAGGTTTGTGGAAGGGTCAAGGTGTTGCTTGAGAAGGGTGTGGATGGAAGATGAAAGCCGTGTGGCAGCGAGTTTTGAGATTGTGAAGGTGTGTTCTTGGTTCGATCGACGGATTAAGACGGGTATTCCATAAAGTTTTGTGAATTTCAGATGAAGGAATGGTGTAGTTGATCGACTGGTGAGTTCGGTGGAAGAGGAAGGGAAGAGGGTGGAACAAGATAAAAAAGGCCTGCATAGAACGCAAGCAACATAAATAGCAAAATGGCTACTTCAAAACTGGGGGGTTTGGGAAGGCTTTGACCGTAAAAAAGGTCATGCCAAACATTATCTGATAACCAAAATATTTTTTAGATAGGACCGATCGCCAGAGATTAGTGGGATGTGGTGTAGCACCCAAGGTGGAGCGTTGAAAGTATATGAATAGGGAGTGTATAGTCAGCGTCATTCTGCCTCCATTTGTTGGAGATTAGTGTGATTGGGGTGTGGAGGATCTGTAGGTAGTATGTTCCATGCCTTCAGTAAATCCAGGCCCGCTTCTAGGTTTTTAATTGTGAATATTTTACCATGTTGTTTAACGGTAAGTTTAGTTGGAAACCCCCATTGGTAGTTTATACCGTGGTTTCATAAAGCTTTGGTGATAGTGATCATCTTTTCACGGTTAAGGAGCGTAGCCTTGGATAGGTCCGCAAATAGCCGGATATTGGCGTGTGATGGCGGGAGTGAGTGCGGATTTCTGGCTGCTGACATAATTTTTTCCTTGATATGATAGAAGTGTATGCGTGCCAGAACATCCCTTGGGATTGTTGCAGCTAGAAATGACGGTTTGGGTAGTCGGTGAGCCCTGTCTATGGCTAGCTCCAAATCTGATGCAGACGGGATGAGGTATTTTACATACTGCTGTATACAGTTGTGGCCAAAATTATTCAACCCCCACTGAAATTGAGTGTTTTGGCCAGTTTGACATTGCTTTTGATCATTCAGTCATCTTGCTTACATTTACATTAAAGAGGCACTTGTAGGTCAGACAAATATAACATAACAGTTATAATGAAATAACCACAAATGTCTTTTCTGTGCTCACAGCATTATCAGTTTTATTCAACCCCCAAGTGACATTCAATCTTAGTACTTAGTACAGCATCCTTTTACAGTTATAACAGCTTTTAAACGTGAAGCATAGCTTGACACAAGTGTCTTGCAGCGATCTACGGGTATCTTCGCCCATTCTTCATGGGCAAAGGCCTCCAGTTCAGTCACATTCTTAGGCTTGCGCACTGCAACTGCTTTCTTTAAGTCCCACCAGAGGTTCTCAATCGGATTTAAGTCTGGTGACTGCGATGGCCACTCCAAAATGTTCCAGCCTTTCCTCTGCAACCATGCTCTAGTGGACTTGGAGGTATGCTTGGGATCATTGTCCTGTTGAAAGGTCCAACGTCTCCCAAGCCTCAGGTGTGTGACGGACTGCATCACGTTTCCATCCAATATCTCCTGGTACTGAAGAGAATTCATGGTACCTTGCACACGCTGAAGCTTCCCTGTACCTGCAGAAGCAAAACAGCCCCAAAGCATGATTGACCCTCCACCATGCTTCACAGTAGGCAAGGTGTTCTTTTCATCATAGGCCTTGTTCTTCCTCCTCCAAACATAGCGTTGATCCATGGGCCCAAACAGTTCTAATTTTGTTTCATCAGTCCACAGAACACTATCCCACAACTTTTGTGGTTTGTCCACATGGCTTTTGGCATACTGCAGTCGACTCTTCTTATTCTTTGGAGACAGCAAGGGGGTACGCCTGGGAGTTCTGGCACGGAGGCCTTCATTACGCAGTGTGCGTCTTATTGTCTGGGCTGAAACTTCTGTACCCACATCTGACAAATCTTTTCTCAGTTCCTCAGCAGTCACACGGGGACTTCTCTCCACTCTACGCTTCAGGTAGCGCACAGCAGTCGAAGTCAGCATCTTCTTTCTGCCACGACCAGGTAGCGTTTCAACAGTGCCCTTTGCCTTGAATTTGCGAATGATGCTTCCTAAGGTGTCTCTTGGTATGTTTAACATCTTTGCAATCTTCTTATAGCCATTGCCCTTCCTGTGAAGAGAAATCACCTCTTCTCTTGTCTTCCTGGACCATTCTCTTGCCTTCACCATGTTTGTAACCACACCAGTAAATGTCTAGAAGGAGCTGAGTATCACAGTCATTTTAAAGCTGCCTAATTGGTGCTTATTATGCTTGATTGCTGCTCGGTGACATCCACAGGTGTTTTCAATACCTGATGGAAAGCACCTGTATGAACCTCTGTTCTTCAGAGTGGTAGTCTTTAAGGGGTTGAATAATTGTGGCAATGAAGAAACCACATAAGAACCATTTACTACTGTATTACATAAACAATTGATGTCATTTTAGTTGCATTTGGGTAGTTACAACGTCCTTGTAGGATTTGATTCTGAATACAATTCCAAATGTACACTATAGTCCCTAAACCCCTTTACAGCATTGGGGGTTGAATAATTTTGGCCACAACTGTATAGGATAGTAATGCCTCATTAGAAATGTTTTCAGGAATACCTCTGAATTTGATGTTGTTTCGTCGTGATCGACCTTCTAGATCTGCTAGCTTCAGATTTATTTGTTCAATCTCGGTTGTGTGGTCAGTATGCGCGTCAATCAGATCGTTATGCGCTACAATTATGTCTTCCATTTTGGATTCAATATGTTGTAATCTACACTCATGTTTTTGGACCACGGATGTAATCTGAACTAATGACTGTAGGTTGCTCTGTAGGGTCTGCCTAAGTGATAATAGCTTGTTTTTCATGCTTCTCTCCGTGAGCGGCTGGTCTGATGCAGGGAACGTTTCCATCCCTGGTATGTCAGTGTTGAAGTGAGGGGGTGGTTGACTGAGGGTCTGGTGGTCAGTTGTGGGGTCTATGTTCAGTCGTGGCTTGGACTTAACAGGGCTGCGCATAGTAGGGGACAGAAGAGGAGAAGACTCACCAGGGTCCCTAGGGTATAGTGGATAGTGTAGCCTGGCATCCATGGGCTGAGCTGTGTGATCCCCCTCATGACTGCCGCAGTTCTCAGTGCTGCCACCGGCGCTATCTTGGAATCCGGCCGTGACAGGGGAGAAGAAGTCAGTGAGTTTCCCTGGTGATCCAGGGGTTTTGTGGCAGCGTGGCATGGGTATTGAGGTAAGTATACCTCTTATCTTACTCCCTGGGATAGTGGTGTCCCTCGGTGCCGGTGTGTGCCGCGTCAGCTCTGGCGGGTGGACGGAGTGGAGTTCAACTTGTGGCCATCCAGGAGCCGGTCGCGCATGCACCCCTTATGCTTATTCTTTAACTATTCACCCTGACCCTTTTGTCTGGTAGAGAGTGGGTAACCAACTTTTCCAAGTGGGTAAACTCCATACCAATAATTCTCTGAAAGAGGACTATGGGCTTCCAAACCAGAGTTTCTTCTAATATCTCCACCTTAGGCATACTGTTAGAGTTTGATTTCTTCACTCACTATCTCTCCAGCAGTATCCCCTTGAATCTCTGAGAACGCCTGGTCTCCAAAAACAAATTTCTTCTATATATGCCCTCTTCTTAACTCATCATGGCCTCTAAGATCTCTGTTCCAAAAGTGGATGAGCCATATACCAGCTATATCAGAGGAAGAGTGAGAGGACGGGGTGACTTGATACATTCATTTGATGATCTCTGCTAGAGACAAATTTGTCCTATTGAAATTTCCCCATAGAATATAATATTACAGTCCCCAGAAGTTACATCCTATCAACCCAGCCCTTTCTCCTCTTTGTAATAAATATCAAAGTGACACCGGTACCTTCTATCATATGATATGGCACTGTTGCTTGGTTTTTTAAAACAGGTTGCGAAAAAGTTGGCAGTGGTATCGGCCCACCCCTAAAACCCTTTTGTGCTATTACTGGGTATTCATAACAATCTTTGTATTCAAAAGCATAACAAACTTCTAATTCTTTATGTATTTTATTATTATAGATGGGAGATCCTGCTCAAATAGAAACGCCCTACCCCTCCATCTTATAATGACTGGTGTTCTGCTCTCTATGTATCATTTGCTGTATATGATGAGAGATTGTCCAACTAAGCATGATAAAATCTGGCCCACATGGATAAACTCTACCTGATCTTGCCCCTCACCTCCCCCTTTTTATTTATAATGCTAAGTTTATCTATGAATGTAATGGTGATATTTCTCATCTGTGTTTTGCTGTATTGACTGTTATGTGATATAATCTCATGAGGACTCTGTATGTCGCATGTCTTCCATTTTGCTACCTTCCTGTGCTGTAACGGAGATGTGGTACTGTTTCTTGTACAAGGTTATTTTGTAACCATGAAAAATGTTTAATATATTTTTACTGTGGAAAAAATACTAAATAATGAATGTTGATATTGTCATCCTATAGAGTGACTTACCTCTTCCAAAATTGTCCCCTTCCAGTTCATAGGCCTGAACCTCGACATCCACCAACACAACGCTCACCTCAGGACTAACCCTAAATTTAATTTCTTGACTGGTAAATGATTGTCCGAATGGGGTAACCATGGCTTCTCTAAACACATATTTACCTATGAAGTTCTCCTCTGTAAAGCAAAAATAGACAGTTTATATCTGATCGTGACTGACAAGTATAAGAAGACAAAATGATGTGTGGTCAGGGGATGGTATACTGTACATAGGAAACAAGGCTGGACATGGCTAGAGCTGGGATACAAAGAGAACGATGCTATACCTGCCTAGACTAATATACTGATTTGTAAGGCAGCCCAGCTGAGGATCATAAGGAGCATTTCCCAAACAAACAATGAAAAAAATAGAAGTAGGGTTATCAAGGAAAATGGTTGTAATCCTGCCTAGATTAGTGTATGGACAGAAGGCAGTTTAGGCCATAACACCATGGACCAACTGATTATAGTAGGGACTAATGAAAATGGATGAAAGGAACAAGACTAAGACTAGTACTCAAGAATATAATATTAGGCAAAGATACAACCTGTATGGGGTTACTGTGTCCGGGGTGAATACTGGGTGTAGATGGTCTTAGATAAAAACCAGACTGCTAGTATATAATGCTGAGCAGGAAATGGACTAGGACACAGGGACTCAGTACACAGAGAGCAGTTCTGCACATAGATAACAATGATACTTGTACAGAAATTATCGGGGATAGGTAGGGTGAGAACATGCACCAACAGTGGTGAACATGACTGTGGGTGTCATAAAAATGTCCCCCATGAGCACAGCAGGTATGTAGAGCTGGGAACTCTGTGTAGGGATGGTGGAACTCCTCATAATAGGCACAGCAGATATGCAGACCCTGGATCTCAGGGCAGGTATTGTGAGAACTCCTCATAGTCACCACTACAAGTTTGCATACCTGGGAACCATGGAATGGCCCTTACACTTGGACTAGTACATTTACATCTGAACACTGTGCGGACAAGTTTAATTTGTTGTTAAAATATCCTTACAGTTTACATTTTTTGGCATGTTACCTTTTCTCTTGATGGAAATGTCAATGTACAACAGGGAAAACAAACTGTCATACTCATCCTGCAAGAAGAACATTAAAGAAATATTTCATAAATACATATTTTCCGGATACGCAATTCCAAATAGTCCAACTGATATTGTCTGATATCTGGAGATCAATGAGCCCCTCTTATTACAAATGGCTTCCCATGATACCGGCCTGTCATCACTAGGGATATGTTTCAGGTTCAGCGCTATCACGGGTTTGCAGTGAATCCTGCATGTTTGAGGTTCACCAGCCTGGAGAACTAATGCAATTCTTTGTCATTATAATGCACTGCTCAGGCTTTGAACTTAGGTCAGCTGGCTTAGAAGGACCAATCCTGGAGGCTTTGTTATGTGCCAGCCCCCTCATTATTCCCCTGCCCTTCGGAAGATTTGCCCCCCTTCATGACCAGGCCATTTTTTGGTATGAGGCAATACTCTACTTTAACTGACATTTGCGCAGTCATGCAACGCTGTACACAAGCAAAAATTATATCTTTTCACACATATAGATCTTTATTTTGTTGGTATTTGATCACCACTGGGATTTTTTAATATAAAAGAAAAAAGGACAAAAATTTAAAAAATGTAAAGATGTTTAACTTTTTGTTATAAAACATATAAAAAATTGGGGGAAAATGTCTGTGCGTCAACACCGGGCCGGCCTCTCGGCTCTTCTGTGCAGCAGAACCTGCTCCTCGGTCCTACCTGTTCCTCTGTCCTACCTGCTCCTCGGTCCAGCGGTGTCCTCACCGTCTTCTCTCCCCGATGCCGGCATCTTTAGTGTGGGCACCCGGCTGTGTACAGCCGGAGGCCCACTGCACATGTGCGAGAAGCGATGCACTTTGTGAATGGCCCCGTAGTCTTCTGGGACCTGTAATGTGTCCCAGAAGACTACAGGGAGGGAGGGAGGGAGGAAAATTCAGCGGAAGTGGGAGGAGGTACCTGTCAAATTCAGGTACCCGCTCACCAAAGGTCTGCAGTCTCTGGTCATCTCCTGTACTATGTCCGCAGTCTCTGGTCATCTCCTGTACTGTGTCCGCAGTCTCTGGTCATCCCCTGTAATATGTCTGCAGTCTCTGGTCATCCCCTGTACTGTGTCCGCAGTCTCTGGTCATCTCTTGTACTATATCCGCAGTCTCTGGTCATCTCTTGTACTATGTCCTCAGTCTCTGGTCATCCCCTGTACTATGTCCGCAGTCTCTGGTCATCTCTTGTACTATGTCCGCAGTCTCTGGTCATCTCCTGTACTATGTCCGCAGTCTCTAGTCATCTCTTGTACTATGTCCGCAGTCTCTGGTCATCTCCTGTAGTATGTCCGCAGTCTCTGGTCATCTCCTGTAGTATGTCCACAGTCTCTGGTCATCTCCTGTAGTATGTCCGCAGTCTCTGGTCATCTCCTGTAGTATGTCCACAGTCTCTGGTCATCTCCTGTACTGTGTCCGCAGTCTCTGGTCATCTTCTGTAGTATCTCTGCAGTTTCTGGTCATCCCCTGTACTGTGTCCGCAGCATACTCTGCACTCATCTCTTAAAGGGGACAAGTAGGAATCATATAAAAACAAGATCTTTATGCCACATATTCAGTCCAGAGGTGACAAGTCCAGAGGTGAGTTAGGAAGTTTAGCACCAGATGGTTTGAACAAGGATTTTGATTTATCCTGCTTTATCAGTGACATTTAGGTTTGGATAATACGTACATATATGATAGGATGATATATTTTTTGGTTTTAAGTATGTAGAACATGTGAGTGGGGGAGAGTACTTTTTACATTCAGTATGAATTTAAAACAGGTGCAGACCTGTATATTGAGTGTGAGGGATTCTTTCTGCACCATTTAAAATGTTTATTTTAATAAATATATATTTTTTTATTATCTTTTTATTAATTTTTTTATTTTTTTTTTAATTATTTTTATTTTTAATTAAATTATTTGTTGATTTTATATAATTATTATTTGTTTAATGGTATCATTATTTGTTATTTATGCCATTTTTTAATTGGCACACTTATTTTAAATCGTTATATGTATTATTAAAAAGATTGTAATGCATAGTAAAAGAAGAGGTTGTTTAAATACAGGCAGTCCGATGAGTCATATGCAAAGTATCTTTCCGAGATAGTAGCGTAGTAATTGAAACAAATGTGTCAAAAGGAAGGAGAGTTTGTTCTTCCAATTGACCCCAAAAACATGGCCGCCTCCAGTACATCTACGGGAAAATGGAGGACGGGATATATATAAGCTGGCAATGGATGAGTGATTGACCTATCACAACCCCCTGATGAAGCCACGTAATTGGAGGCGTAACGCGTAGGGGAGGGCTACGTCATCACTCGGAGAGGAGCTGCACAACACGATAGACGGCAGGTGTATGACTCAGAGGCCAGCAGAGGATTTCCAATGGGATATTGCGTTATTTAAACCTGTATAATGTGAGTTTAATACTTGGATGGTGGGAATAAAAAGTTTTAAAAGGTAAAGCACTATGTCCTCTATTTCTTCCTGCATGCGGAGTAACACAAGGAGAGGATAATTAGGAGGTCTGAGATAACAAAAGGAGTGTGTAATCCCTGAGGAGATAATCAGCCACCAGAGGATACATCCATTACTCCTAAAGGAAGGATCTCCCAATTTTACCAGCAAAAGTATATGTCCAGCAGGTTCCAGGGAAAGTGAACCGAAAGTGTGTATAGCCTAATTGTAGGCATCAAAGGAGGTGAGCGCACATCTTCACTATTTGAAGGATTCACAAAAGTCACAAATTGAAGAACAACAAGCACCAAGTCACTATATATAAACAATTGTTTATTCAATGGGACTATTATTTTGATGATGTTTGGATTCATACTAATCACTACTAATTATTTATGAGAATTTGGTTATTTTTATAAATAACCTTAACCTGCAGTCCAGTGGGAGAAGACTGGTGCACCTGTGCGAAATGTTCCGCCACTAGAGTGCGGTCTTGGTGATTACAGATACTATTGATATGTTCACCCATTCGGACTCTAAATGGGCATTTGGTTTTACCTACATAAATTTATTGCAAGGACAGCATAGCATGTAGATCACTCTAGTAGTTGTACAATTAGCAAAATGTTTTATATGGAACTTTTTGGTTCCAGTAGCGTCTGTGAATATATCTGTGCGGTCCACACCGGCAGTGACACGCTGTTCCTTCCTGCGCACTCTGCCTGGATTCATTTATGGTCTCCCACGCTACCACCAACGGAACTTCCATCCGGCCAAGCAGCTGCAGGCTCTGTAAATACTCCTGATACCTCAGGAAAACCAAATGGCTCCGCTGCATACTCTGCAATTATCATGAGGAAAGCTGTGCATACATATCCCTGACTTTTCAGGTGGATCGAACCACACCGCTGCATACTCTGCACTCATGAATGGAAGGTTTGACGCTACTTATCCCTAAAGGGCAACCTTTGAATTGTTATTTGCATGCATATGATATACCATTCTGGTTAAACCAGCCAGCAGCCATGGCCATTCCTTCACCTTGTTATATTGTGGGACTACATCCCCTCCATTATGTGGGATAGTGAGTGGGGAGACCTTCTCAGCAGCTCTATGTTATATAATATATGGCCTCCTAGATTGTAAGCTCGAAAGAGCAGGGCCCTCGAACCCCTCGTGTATCACATTGTATTGGTATTGTTCTGTCACATGTTCTGTCCCCCTTTGTAATGTACAGCGCTGAGCGAACTATTGGCGCTTTATAAATACTGTATAATAATAATAATAATAATAATCTAAGCCAGTAACTAGCACTATGGTCATCACTTGACCCAGTTAGCTGGAAATATATGAAAGTCATTATACAACAAATCTAACTGTGTTTATCATCATCATTATCTCTGTGCTGATTATTATTCAATACATCTGCAGTATGTTTATGATGAGGCCCTACCACCAAGGGGACTATGATGGTATTACCATCTTTATTTGATTATCACTGGAGGAGCTGCCTTTATCCCAGAGGACTCTGGAATCCGTTCCTTTATACAAGAAGACCCCATCCTTACCTACCATCTGGAAGAATATATTATATTATATCATATTTCATTTCTTGTGTCTCTCCCTCTGTCACTATTTCCTGTTCACAAGGAAGTCTGATTGAGGAGACTATTCCCTGGCATTAGAATTATTGTTATGATATTATCTTTTGCATGCATATTGATGGTCTTCAATTTTCCATAGATTTATCATACGGCTCTCCTGTCCTCATTTTCCTCTCGGGACTTGGCACGGCACTCTAACACAGGTATCGGGATTTCCTACTGCATGGAGTAACCATGGTCTATCAGGTCATCTCCATCCTTCATCTTTCCTGTTGGTGGTGGTGAGGTCTATCCATTTATGTCTATATAGGTTGTTCACTAAGAATTAGCCGCAGTTTGTCCTCATTGGGACTTCTTGACCTTAGGGATTTCTTTCCCCTGGTCTCCCTTCTCCTGTTCTTTCCATGGTGTTATTGGTTCTGAGTAAAGATGAGCGAAGTATTCAAAAATTCGATTCGACTGATTCGGCGAATTCATGGAAAATTTTTGATTCGAGTCGAATATATTCGCTGCGAATTTAACTTATAAAAGGGTGTTTCTAGGCTTCAGAGAGCCTTTATATTAGTGCAGAACACTGTACCTTTAATTTAAATGCCCTTGGAGTCTGCTGGGGAAGAGAAATAATACTGACAGTCAGTATGACATGCAGATGAGTGCCGTTGATCTTAGAATCACCGCACACTTCACTCATTTGGGCAGTCACGGGGCCAAAACCAGAGTATGGAGCCACAGTGTGGCGGTGGAGGCAGCAGCAATGGGAGGCCATACAGCACCCTATGACAAAAATGGAAACCACCAGCAGTGTGAGGAGACCTGAAAGTGGCACATGGCAGAGTGTGGCGATGGAGACAGCAGCAATGGGAGGCCCATGACACACTCTGGACCTGGCAGCAGCATGAGGAGGCGGTACAGGGGCCCATGACAGATTACGGGCCTGGCAGCAGCATGAGGAGTCGGTACGGGGGCCCATGGCAGATTAGGGGCCTGGCAGCAGCTATGGGAGGCCCGTAATCTGCCAGCACCCTATGACAAAAAATGGAACACACCAGCAGTGTGAAGAGACCTGAAAGTGGCACATGGCAGAGTGTGGCGATGGAGACAGCAGCAATGGGAGGCCGTACAGGGACCCATGAGAGACTCTGGACCTGGCAGCAGCATGAGGAGGCGGTATAGGGGCCCATGGCAGATTAGGGGCCTGGCAGCAGCTATGGGAGGCCCGTAATCTGCCAGCACCCTATGACAAAAAATGGAACACACCAGCAGTGTGAGGAGACCTGAAAGTGGCACATGTTTGGGGCATGATTCATGGCGGATTTAGTCAGTTGTGTCAGGAACTGGTGGTTTGAAATCCAGACTAATCCACGCCTGATTCATTTTCACAAACGTGAGTCTCTCCACACTTTGGGTGGACAGTCGTGTCCTCCGCGGAGTTACAATACCTCCTGCCGCACTAAACACGCGCTCCGATGCCACGCTACTGGCCGGGCATGACAGCCTTTCAAGGGCAAATTCAGCTAGTTGGGGCCAAAGGTCAAGTTTCGTTGCCCAGTAGTCAAGGGGATTGTCTACCTCGGTTGGCAGGGTGCTGTCCAAGTAGGCCTAAGCCTGTTGTTTGAGGTCCTGCTCCAGGTCCACCTGATGCTGCTGCTGCTGCTGCTGCTGCGGCTGGTTAGTAGTTTCCTCACTGCGCTGGTGAAGAAAGCAACTCATCATCGACTGCAAACTGAGGCAGCTGCTGCTGGTGGAGCTGCCACTGCTCCTACCACCCCACCCCTCCCCTGCTGCCATGGCAGCGGAACGCGAGCGCACAGGGCCCACAGTGTCTGAGGATGGACGTTGGCGCAGAAAGGCAGAGACCAGCTGACTACATAGGTGGTTTTTATAGTACGTCATTTTGGCCTCCCTCTCAGCAGGTGTGAAAAAGGCCACCATTTTTGAACGGTAGCGAGGGTCCAACAAGGTGGACAGCCAAAAGTCATCCCTCTGTCTGATGGTTATTATTCGGCTGTCGGTACGCAAGCAAGCGAGCATGCTATGGGCCATTTGTGCCAAGGAATGCGAGGGACTCCCTGCCTCCATCTCCACAGCATACTACCACGGTGCGTCTGGGTCCTCTGTCTCCTCTTCCTCCTCCTCTACCAGATGCTCCTGCTCCTCCACTCCTGTCCGCTGAGTGGAAAAACCACCCATTTCACTCAATAATTCCTGAGCACCAATGTCCTCCTCTACCTCCTCCTCTTCTTCCTGTCCTGCCCCCACAGGGGTCATGTGGCGTTGAGATCTGTGCGCCACGTCTACCGCACCCTGACCAGCCATTGTTAACAGCATTTGTTCCAGGACGTGCAACAGAGGAATGACGTCGTTCATCCCATAGTCCTGCCGACTCACGAATAGCGTGGCCTCCTCAAAGGGCCTGAGCAAGCGCAGGTGTCACGCATGAGCTGCCAATGGCTGACATCTAAGTTACACAGGGAGTACCTTTATCCGCTTTTAACATCAGGAAATCTGTGATGGCCTTTCGCTGTTCGTAAAGGCGGTCTAACATATGTAGGGTTGAATTCCACCTTGTTGCAACGTCACAGCATGAGGAGTCGGTACGGGGGCCCATGGCAGATTACGGGCCTGGCAGCAGCAATGGGAGGCCCGTAAGCTGCCAGCACCCTATGACAAAAAATGTAACACACCAGCAGTGTGAGGAGATCTGAAAGTGGCACATGGCAGAGTGTGGCGATGGAGACAGCAGCAATGGGAGGCCGTACAGGGACCCATGAGAGACTCTGGACCTGGCAGCAGCATGAGGAGGCGGTATAGGGGCCCATGTCAGATTAGGGGCCTGGCAGCAGCTATGGGAGGCCCGTAATCTGCCAGCATCCTATGTCAAAAAATTGAACACACCAGCAGTGTGAGGAGACCTGAAAGTGGCACATGGCATGAGACACTGTGGACCTGGCAGCTGCATGAGGAGGCGGTATAGGGGCCCATGGCAGATTAGGGGCCTGGCAGCAGCTATGGGAGGCCCGTAATCTGCCAGCACCCTATGTCAAAAAATTGAACACACCAGCAGTGTGTGAGGAGACCTGAAAGTGGCACATGGCAGAGTGTGGCGATGGAGACAGCAGCAATGGGACGCCGTGCAGTGACCCATGAGAGACTCTGGACTTGGCAGCAGCATGAGGAGGCGGTATAGGGGCCCATGGCAGATTAGGGGCCTGGCAGCAGCTATGGGAGGCCCGTAATCTGCCAGCACCCTATGTCAAAAAATTGAACACACCAGCAGTGTGAGGAGACCTGAAAGTGGCACATGGCATGAGACACTGTGGACCTGGCAGCAGCATGAGGAGGCGGTACAGGGGCCCATGGCAGATTAGGGGCCTGGCAGCAGCTATGGGAGGCCCGTAATCTGCCAGCACCCTATGTCAAAAAATTGAACACACCAGCAGTGTGAGGAGACCTGAAAGTGGCACATGGCATGAGACACTTTGGACCTGGCAGCAGCATGAGGAGGCGGTATAGGGGCCCATGGCAGATTAGGGGCCTGGCAGCAGCTATGGGAGGCCCGTAATCTGCCAGCACCCTATGTCAAAAAATTGAACACACCAGCAGTGTGTGAGGAGACCTGAAAGTGGCACATGGCAGAGTGTGGCGATGGAGACAGCAGCAATGGGAGGCCGTACAGGGACCCATGACAGACTCTGGACTTGGCAGCAGCATGAGGAGGCGGTATAGGGGCCCATGGCAGATTAGGGGCCTGGCAGCAGCTATGGGAGGCCCGTAATCTGCCAGCACCCTATGTCAAAAAATTGAACACACCAGCAGTGTGAGGAGACCTGAAAGTGGCACATGGAAGAGTGTGGCGATGGAGACAGCAGCAATGGGAGGCCGTACAGGGACCCATGACAGACTCTGGACTTGGCAGCAGCATGAGGAGGCGGTATAGGGGCCCATGGCAGATAAGGGGCCTGGCAGCAGCTATGGGAGGCCCGTAATCTGCCAGCACCCTATGTCAAAAAATTAAACACACCAGCAGTGTGAGGAGACCTGAAAGTGGATCATGGCATGAGACACTGTGGACCTGGCAGCAGCATGAGGAGGCGGTACAGGGACCCATAGCAGATTAGGGGCCTGGCAGCAGCTATGGGAGGCCCGTAATCTGCCAGCACCCTATGTCAAAAAATTGAACACACCAGCAGTGTGTGAGGAGACCTGAAAGTGGCACATGGCAGAGTGTGGCGATGGAGACAGCAGCAATGGGAGGCCGTACAGGGACCCATGAGAGACTCTGGACTTGGCAGCAGCATGAGGAGGCGGTATAGGGGCCCATGGCAGATTAGGGGCCTGGCAGCAGCTATGGGAGGCCCGTAGCCTGCCAGCACCCTATGTCAAAAAATTGAACACACCAGCAGTGTGAGGAGACCTGAAAGTGGCACATGGCATGAGACACTGTGGACCTGGCAGCAGCATGAGGAGGCGGTACAGGGGCCCATGGCAGATTAGGGGCCTGGCAGCAGCTATGGGAGGCCCGTAATCTGCCAGCATCCTATGTCAAAAAATTGAACACACCAGCAGTGTGTGAGGAGACCTGAAAGTGGCACATGGCAGAGTGTGGCGATGGAGACAGCAGCAATGGGACGCCGTACAGGGACCCATGAGAGACTCTGGACTTGGCAGCAGCATGAGGAGGTGGTATAGGGGCCCATGGCAGATTAGGGGCCTGGCAGCAGCTATAGGAGGCCCGTAATCTGCC
Source organism: Staurois parvus (assembly GCF_062004578.1). NCBI lineage: Eukaryota > Metazoa > Chordata > Amphibia > Anura > Ranidae > Staurois > Staurois parvus. The sequence continues at coordinate 31,284 of NW_028320052.1, read as the reverse complement.
AGCACCCTATGACAAAAAATGGAACACACCAGCAGTGTGAGGAGACCTGAAAGTGGCACATGGCATGAGACACTGTGGACCTGGCAGCAGCATGAGGAGGCAGTACAGGGGCCCATGGCAGATTATGGTCCTGGCAGCAGCTATGGGAGGCCCGTAATCTGCCAGCACCCTATGACAAAAAATGGAAAACACCAGCAGTGTGAGGAGACGTGAAAGTGGCACATGGCAGGGGCATGATTCATGGCGGATTTAGTCAGTTGTGTCAGGAACTGGTGGTTTGAAATCCAGACTAATCCACGCCTGATTCATTTTCACAAACGTGAGTCTCTCCACACTTTGGGTGGACAGTCGTGTTCTCCGCGGATTTACAATACCTCCTGCCGCACTAAACACGCGCTCCGATGCCACGCTACTGGCCGGGCATGACAGCCTTTCAAGGGCAAATTCAGCTAGTTGGGGCCAAAGGTCAAGTTTCGTTGCCCAGTAGTCAAGGGGATTGTCTACCTCGGTTGGCAGGGTGCTGTCCAAGTAGGCCCAAGCCTGTTGTTTGAGGTCCTGCTCAAGGTCCACCTGATGCTGCTGCTGCTGCTGCTGCTGCTGCGGCTGGTTAGTAGTTTCCTCACTGCGCTGGTGAAGAAAGCTACTCATCATCGACTGCAAACTGAGGCAGCCGCTGCTGGTGTAGCTACCACTGCTCCTACCACCCCACCCCTCCCCTGCTGCCATGGCAGTGGAACGCGAGCGCACAGGGCCCACAGTGTCTGAGGATGGACGTTGGCGCACAAAGGCAGAGACCAACTGACTACATAGGTGGTTTTTATAGTACGTTATTTTGGCCTCCCTCTCAGCAGGTGTGAAAAAGGCCACCATTTTTGAACGGTAGCGAGGGTCCAACAAGGTGGACAGCCAAAAGTCATCCCTCTGTCTGATGGTTATTATTCGGCTGTCGCTACGCAAGCAACCGAGCATGCTATGGGCCATTTGTGCCAAGGAATGCGAGGGACTCCCTGCCTCCATCTCCACAGCATACTGCCACGGTGCGTCTGGGTCCTCTGTCTCCTCCTCCTCTACCACATGCTCCTGCTCCTCCACTCCTGTCCGCTGAGTGGAAAAACCACCCATTTCACTCAATAATTCCTGAGCACAACTGTCCTCCTCTACCTCCTCCTCTTCTTCCTGTCCTGCCCCCACAGGGGTCATGTGGCGTTGAGATCTGTGCCACGTCTACCGCACCCTGACCAGCCATTGTTAACAGCATTTGTTCCAGGACGTGCAACAGAGGAATGACGTCGTTCATCCCATAGTCCTGCCGACTCACGAATAGCGTGGCCTCCTCAAAGGGCCTGAGCAAGCGGCAGGTGTCACGCATGAGCTGCCAATGGCTGACATCGAAGTTACACAGGGGAGTACCTTTATCCGCTTGTAACATCAGGAAATCGGTGATGGCCTTTCGCTGTTCGTAAAGGCGGTCTAACATGTGTAGGGTTGAATTCCACCTTGTTGCAACGTCGCAGATCAGGCGATGCTGTGGAATTCCGTTCTGCCGCTGCAGCTCAAGGAGGGTGTGCTTTGCGGTGTAGGAATGGCTGAAATGCATGCAAAGTTTACGTGACATTTTAAGGATGTCTTGCAGTGGGATGGTGGATTTTAGGAACCGCTTGACAACCAGATTGAACACGTGAGCCATGCATGGCGCATGGCACAACCTTCCTTGACGCAGAGCAGACACCATGTTCTTTCCGTTGTCGGTCAACATGGTTCCGATTTTCAGTTTGAGCGGAGACAGCCATCTGTCGATTTCTCTGTTCATTACACTCAGAAGTTCCTCCCCTGTGTGACTACGTTCACCAAGGCATACCAGGTGCAGCACAGCGTGACACCGTTGCGCCCTGCACATGTGATATGCCGGTCGGGTAATGGGACTTGGCACGGGGGGTGGCGGCTGAGGACACGAAGGAAGAAGAGGTGGTAGAGGCGGACATCTTTTGTGGACCAAGGACGTGCAAACGTGGAGGCAAAAGAGGCGTGACCTGTCCAAGTTGCTGGTGCGGCTGTGACGGCACCACGTTCACCCAGTGGGCCGTAAATGACATGTACTGTCCCTGACCGTAGTTACAGCTCCACACGTCGGCGCTGCCGTGCACTTTGGCAGAGACCGACATGCTCAAAGACTGGCCCACCATGTCTTCTACATGTGAATGCAGGGCTGGCACTGCCTTTTTGGCGAAGAAATGACGGCTTGGCACTCTCCACCGCGGCGCGGCACTAGCCATCATTTCTCGGAAAGGTGCTGAGTCCACCACTTGGAAAGGGAGGGACTGCAGCACCAGCAACTTGGACAGGAGGACGTTCAGCTTTTGCACCGTCGGGTGCGTGCTCGCAAACTGTTGTCTCTTGGAAACGGATTCCAAGAAAGACTGCTGACGGAATCCGTGAAGAGGAGTAGCAGGAGAAGGAGCATCTGAACGAGCGGTAGATGCCAACGAGCGACAACTCCCCTCAGCAGAGGTGTTGGAGCCTTGACTGGCTGATAGAGGGCGATTGACGTCGGGTGACGGAGCAAGTAACGGAGCGGGTGATGGAGCGGGGGCTGGGGCGGGCAGAACCGCCGTATCTTTATCACGGTTTTCCCAGTCCACCGAATGGCGACGCTGCATATGCTGCCGCAACGCTGTAGTCCCAACATGGGCCCTCTGGCCACGCTTGACTTTCTGGCCACATAGTCGACATACGGCTACGTTTACTTCCTCGGGCGGCTTGACAAAAAATTGCCACACCGCCGAGTAGGAAACTTTGCCCCCGATACTCCTCACTGGCTGACTGCTGCTTCCTCCGTGCACACCGGCACCACTACTGGCCGTGGTGGTAGGCTGCAGTGGAGCTGGTGCTCTACTCCGTGGCCGTTTGCCTCCACTGACACTGCTGCGACCCTGCTGCCTCCTGGGCAACCCACCGACTGTTTTGCTCGCTGCCAAGCTGCCACCCTCTTCTCCTGATGATGCGGAAGCAATAGCCTGATGACGACGAGGCTGCCAAGTGCGATCAGCCTCATCATCATCAATTAGGGTCTCCGCCTCACTACTAGCCCCCTCGGCTGCGTGTGGGTCAGGAGACAGACCTGTCTCTAGACCGGCTACCGAGCCACTCTCCTCGCCACTACTTCTTCGCCTGGCTTCTGAAGAGGCGGATGTCTCCCCCCGTTCCTGACCGCCCTCTGTTAGCTCTTTCTCACTGTACAGTGGGGCTGAGCCCACAGCATGCGATACTTCGCTTGGTGAGGGAACACCAAAGGACAGGGGCAGGTAGAGGACACGTGATTTCAGTGGGCTTGCTCCCGGGCCATGCCAACTAACGGTTGTGTCTGACGTACCCACCGACCGTTGGCTGTAGGTGTCAGAGGTGACCTGGGAAGAGGAAGACGACCGAGCCAACCAATCGATGACGGCAGGGTTGTCGGTGGAGACACGACCGCTGGATGACACCGGGAGCACTGGCCTCTGGCTGCGAATAGTGCTGCCTCGACCCCTTCCTCTGCTGCCACGTCTGCTCGCTCCTAAAATATTGCCTCCTCTGCCACTCCTCTGCATGTTGTCTGACATACTCTTTAATTAAACGATTCTGTGTCCCTGAGTAACAATTCTGTGTCCCTGAGTAACAATTCTGTGTCTGTGCGAGTAACAATTCTGTGTCTGTCCCTGAGTAACAATTCTGTGTCTGTCCCTGAGTAACAATTCTGTGTCTGTCCCTGAGTAACAATTCTGTGTCCCTGAGTAACGTTTCTCTGGCCCTAAGTAACAGTTCTGTGGCCCTCAGTAACAATTCTGTGTCCCTCAGTAACAATTCTGTGTCTGTCCCTGAGTAACAATTCTGTGTCTGTCCCTGAGTAACAATTCTGTGTCCCTGAGTAACAATTCTGTGTCCCTGAGTAACAATTCTGTGTCCCTCAGTAACAATTCTGTGTCCCTGAGTAACAATTCTGTGTCTGTCCCTGAGTAACAATTCTGTGTCCCTAAGTAACGTTTCTGTGGCCCTAAGTAACGGTTCTGTGGCCCTCAGTAACAAATCTGTGTCCCTCAGTAACAATTCTGTGTCTGTCCCTGAGTAACAATTCTGTGTCTGTGCGAGTAACAATTCTGTGTCTGTCCCTGAGTAACAATTCTGTGTCTGTCCCTGAGTAACAATTCTGTGTCTGTCCCTGAGTAACAATTCTGTGTCCCTGAGTAACGTTTCTCTGGCCCTAAGTAACAGTTCTGTGGCCCTCAGTAACAATTCTGTGTCCCTCAGTAACAATTCTGTGTCTGTCCCTGAGTAACAATTCTGTGTCTGTCCCTGAGTAACAATTCTGTGTCCCTGAGTAACAATTCTGTGTCCCTGAGTAACAATTCTGTGTCCCTCAGTAACAATTCTGTGTCCCTGAGTAACAATTCTGTGTCTGTCCCTGAGTAACAATTCTGTGTCCCTAAGTAACGTTTCTGTGGCCCTAAGTAACGGTTCTGTGGCCCTCAGTAACAAATCTGTGTCCCTCAGTAACAATTCTGTGTCTGTCCCTGAGTAACAATTCTGTGTCCCTAAGTAACGTTTCTGTGGCCCTAAGTAACGTTTCTGTGGCCCTAAGTAACGATTCTGTGGCCCTAAGTAACGTTTCTGTAGCCCTAAGTAACGTTTCTGTGGCCCTAAGTAACGTTTCTGTGGCCCTAAGTAACGTTTCTGTGGCCCTCAGTAACAAATCTGTGTCCCTCAGTAACAATTCTGTGTCTGTCCCTGAGTAACAATTCTGTGTCCCTAAGTAACGTTTCTGTGGCCCTAAGTAACGTTTCTGTGGCCCTAAGTAACGATTCTGTGGCCCTAAGTAACGTTTCTGTAGCCCTAAGTAACGTTTCTGTGGCCCTAAGTAACGTTTCTGTGGCCCTCAGTAACAAATCTGTGTCCCTCAGTAAGAATTCTGTGTCTGTCCCTGAGTAACAATTCTGTGTCCCTAAGTAACGTTTCTGTGGCCCTAAGTAACGATTCTGTAGCCCTAAGTAACGTTTCTGTGGCCCTAAGTAACGTTTCTGTGTCCCTAAGTAACGTTTCTGTGGCCCTAAGTAATGGTTCTGTGGCCCTCAGTAACAATTCTGTGTCCCTCAATAACAATTCTGTGTCTGTCCCTAAGTAACAATTCTGTGGCCCTAAGTAACGTTTCTGTGGCCCTAAGTAATGTTTCTGTGGCCCTAAGTAACGATTCTGTGGCCCTAAGTAACAAATCTGTGTCCCTCAGTAACAATTCTGTGTCTGTCCTTAAGTAACAATTCTGTGGCCCTAAGTAACGATTCTGTGGCCCTCAGTAACAAATTTGTGTCCCTCAGTAACAATTCTGTCTGTCCCTAAGTAACAATTCTGTGGCCCTAAGTAACGTTTCTGTGGCCCTAAGTAACGGTTCTGTGGCCCTCAGTAACAATTCTGTGTCCCTCAATAACAATTCTGTGTCTGTCCCTAAGTAACAATTCTGTGGCCCTAAGTAACGTTTCTGTGGCCCTAAGTAACGATTCTGTGGCCCTCAGTAACAAATCTGTGTCCCTCAGTAACAATTCTTTGTATGTCCCTAAGTAACAATTCTGTGGCCCTAAGTAACGTTTCTGTGGCCCTAAGTAATGATTCTGTGGCCCTCAGTAACAATTCTGTATCCCTCAGTAACAATTCTGTCTGTCCCTGAGTAACAATTCTGTGTCCCTAAGTAACGTTTCTGTGGCCCTAACTAACGATTCTGTGGCCCTAAGTAACGTTTCTGTGGCCCTATGTAACGTTTCTATGGCCCTAAGTAACGTTTCTGTGGCCCTAACTCTCTCCCTGAATACAGACAGGTCTGCCTCTGTTGAATGACCGGAGGCTAATGGAGAATTCTAAAATGGCCGCCATTTATAGCTCGACCATTACACTGTGCTGGCTGGCTGGCTGCTGATTGGCTAATGCGATCACATGTCATGAATGAATGCATTATGGGTCAGTGCGCCTTGTCTGCGCGCCTTCCCAGACATCCCCGCTCCGTCGCCGCACATGTCGCCGCCATTTTAGGAAAAATTTCGAAATTTTCCTAATATTCGAAACGAATTCCACTTCGCCTACTTCGATTCGCTCATCTCTAGTTCTGAGGACACCACTGTGTCATTCTCATGTGAGCCGGTATTCATATATTATTTTCAATTAGGGAATTTTCGGTTGACATCCCTCCTGTTGGTTAATTTTTTATAACTGATATAGGGGCATCCCATTTTTTTACCATTTCTTTACCTCATCTCCTGTACTATGTCCGCAGTCTCTGGTCATTTCCTGTACTATGTCTGCAGTCTATTGGTTCAGAATATTTTTTTGTTGTTGCTTTCTTCCTCTAAAACATAGGTGCGTCTTATGGTCAGGTGCGTCTTATGAAGCGAAAAATACGGTACTTTCTGACCTTTTATTGAGGTGCTAAAATGCCAGGGCATTACAACCCCCCCCCCCCCCCAAATGATCCCTTTTTGGAAAGCAGACACCCCAAGGATTTTGCAGAGAGGCATGTTGAGTGCATGGAACATTTTATGTTTTGCCACAAATTTTTCAAAAACGACACATTTTGTTATTTGTCACTTAAATGATATATTTCTCACTCATGCCATGGGTATATGTGGAATAACACCCCAAAACACATTCTCTTACTTCTTCTGAGTATGGGGATACCACATGTGAGAGACTTTTTGGCAACCTATCTACATACAGGCTCCCAAAATCCAATGACCACCTTCAGGATTTCAAAGGGAATATTTCCTCATACCACTTACTCACTACCTATCACAGTTTCGGAGGCTCTTAAATGCCCGGATAGTACAAACATCCCCCAAATGACCCTTTTTTGGAAAGTAGACACCCCAAGGAATTTGATAAGAGGAATGGTGAGCATTTTACAGATATCATTTTTGTCACAGAGTTTTTTAAAAAAAAAAGGAAAAAAATTACTTTTTTACTTTTTCTTTCTTCATTTTCCAAAAACGTGGCAAAAAATGAGATCTGCAAAATACTCACCATGCCTCTTAGCAAACACCTAGGAGTGTCTACTTTCCAAAAAGAGCTTCTACTATCCTGGCATTTCAGGGCCAACATTAGAAGCTTATGCCATGCACTCTTGAAGACCAAGCCTTTTCCAACATTTGTTTTATTTTTAATTTAAATATTTATTAATTTTTCAGATAAACAATTATACAAACATACTCATTAAAACCTTAGCATATTATCAAAACATTTATCGCTTCATCTCTTCCCCCCCCCCCCCCTTCCCCTACCTATATACCACCCATTCCCCCCATCCAATCCTTAACCCCTTCTGCTCTGCATTTTCCTGTTCATTTCTGGAGATCAGAATCCCTATAAAAGAAGAGCAAAATATGTTTCCATATTATTCTATGTTAATCCCCCATCACCTCTAAGGCTAGCCTTCACTTTTTGAATTCCTCCCATTTGTTCCATCTTGTATGGTGACTCTCCATCTTATCTTCATTCAAATGATAAAGTTCCTCCAATTTACATATTTGATCCACCCTATCCACTCAGTCTTTTATTTTCGGCACCTCCTGTCTCCTCCAATACTTGGGTATCATTCCCTTTGCTGCATTCAAATAGTACAATAAACCAGATTCTTTGTATTTTTTAGCTGAAAGCTTAGTACTATGAAAAAGGCAAATCTCTGGGTCTACTAGAATATCAATCTCTGTAATTTTCTGAATCAAGCTTACTATATTCCCCCAACACTCTTGTATTTTAGAACACTTCCACCACATGTGATACATTGTGCCTCTACCTCCACATCCACACCAACATAAAGGTGAAATATCTCCACTCAAACTGTGTGCTACACTCGGTGTGATATACCATCTTGCCAAACACTTATAATTTATTTCTACCTCCTGCCTATTTATATTTCAGTGGATTATTCTATGCATTTTTCTCTTTTTCTCCGCATCTATTGTTACTCCTATTTCTCTTTCCCATTTTTCTATATATGTAGGACTTATATCTGTGTTTATTTCAGTGAGAATCGTATATATTTTAGAGGTTGCGTGTTTCCCACCTCCCCTTATACCTAATAAGTGCTCAAAAGGATTCCAATCCTCTTAGTCTTAAAGGCTTTGGAAGCTTTCCAATAAAGTGTTTCAATTGAAAATAACGCCACTCATCCATTCTCGTAAAAACTTTTTTTCCAATTCCTTAAGTGATTCTATATCCTCCCCCACCATTATATCCCTTAATTGTGCATCTTCCTTCTTAATCCACTTCCCTGTGATACCTTATTTACCCGGGGGGAAAAACTCTGTGGACTTTAAGGGCATTAACAATGAATTAAATTCCCATCCCATCTGTTTTTGTAAAACATCCCAAACTCTTAAAACATTAAATGTGAACAAACTTGTGCTGTCTGCTAATCCCCTGTATTGTGGAGGTAACCATACAATTCCACTTAATATAGTATTACTTAGTATATTTTCTATTTTAACCCAGCTTTTCCCCTCTGCATTATATGTCCAGTCTAAAATTCTCGCCATTATTACCGAGTTATAATATCTTTTTAAATCTGGGACTCCCAATCCTCCTTTCTCTTTATTTCTACATAAAATTTCCTGGCTTATTCTCGGTTTTTTATTTCTCCAAATAAATCTTATTAACATTTTCTCAATTGATCTAAAGAATACTTCTGGTAGTTTAATTGGTATCATTTGAAATTTATATAATATTGTTGAAACAATCACCATTTTTATCAAATATTTACGAGCTATCCATGACGGGGTTCTCCCACTTAATTTCCTTAGTTCATCCCTGATCTCATTTAACAATGGGATATAAATCAATTTATACAAGTTCTTGGAGGAAACAGTTAATTTTATTCCTAGATATTTCAATTCTTTTTCTCTTCAAACAAAGGGAAATTCCTCCTGTAACCTATTTTTCTCTCTATTTGGAAGATTTATGTTTAAAATTTCTGTTTTTGTTGGGTTAATTTTTAAATTTGACATATCCCCACAATCTTTCAGTGATTTCATTAAATTTGGCAATGTTATCCTTGGGTTTCCCACATTGAACTGCATGTCATCTGCATAAGCTGCCACCTTATCTCCTATCCAAATTCCTTTTATATATATATTATTGCTTATTGTAGCCAAAATAGATTCCAATGATAAAACATATAGCAATGGAGACAAAGGGCAACCCTGTCTAGTTCCGTTCTGCATCCCAAAATACTCTGACAATTCCCCATTAACCATGATTGCTGCAGAGGGTTGACTATATAATTTCCTTATCCACTCTCTCATTCTAGGTCCCATCCCCAATACTTCTAATGTATCCAACATATATCCCCAATCTACTCTATCAAATGCCTTTTCAGCATCAATCTTTCCTACTTTTTTGTATGAGAAACAGAGATCTCAGTCCATTATCTTTACTCTTTCTCTCTGGGACAAAGCCTACTTGGTCTATGTGTATCCATTCCAACATTGGGTCTTTCTACCTATTTGCCAGAACTTTTGCATATAGTTTGGTATCTGTGTTTAATAAGGAAATTGGTCTATAACTTGAACAGTGAGTATCATCTTTACCTTCCTTATGTATGAGAACTACATGGGCTTGTAGGGATTCCCTCCTCATTTCCATCTCTCCTCCCAATGCATTCATATATATCCTGAGTTTAGGTACTAATAATTCTTTATATTTTTTATAATATCTTACTGTGTATCCATCAGGTCCGGGGCTTTTCCCAGCTATAGTGCTCTTTAATGCTAAGTGTATTTCCTCCTGCGTTATTGCTGATTCTAGGGATTTTAATTGCTCCTCACTTAATTTTGGTAATCCTGCCTTTTTTAAGTATGTCTGTCTTTTTTTCTATTTTTCCTACTTCATCTTTACTTATGGAGCTGTGGGGGATAATATTATATAGCTTATTATAATATTCTTTAAACACTTTAGCTATATCTTTAGTTGAATACATTAATTCTCCTTTGTGGTCTCTTATTTTCTCTATATAGTTCCTAGGTTTTTTTTTTCTCTGAGCCCTCATTAAATACTTTCCTGGCCTATCTCCCTATTTGTATCTCTCACTTATCATTTTATTAAACACGCTTCTCTTATCCTCTTCCAGAAATTTATTTAATGATTCTCTTTTATTTATTACCCTCTGCATAATCTCTTTTGTTACTTTATGTTTATGTATCTGCTCTAACTCACAGAGTTCACTAAAAAGTGTGTTTATTTTTTCTCTTTTTTCCCTCTGCTTTTTTGCTCCAATCGCTATCAGGATTCCTCTAATATAGGCCTTATGAGCCTCCCACACTGTTGCTATGGACACTTCCCCAGAATAATTTTCCTAAAAATATTGCTCTATTTCTTTTTTAATTATTTGATCCACCTCTGAATCCTGGAGAAGTATCTCATTTAACCTCCATAATTTTCCCCCGATCTGCTCATTTCCCCATAATAATTGCATTGTGACAGGGGCATGGTCTGATATTGACATCACTTCTATTTTTAGTTTGACCAGAGACTTGATAATTCTTTGGTCCAGCAATATATAATCCAGTCTTGAATACATCTCATGTGCATGAGAATAAAATGTAAAGTCTCTGTCCTTCATGTGCTTAATTTTCCATATATCTACAAGTTGACATTGGTATATAATTTTTTCAAGGAATTCAGAGACCTACTACCATCTCTCTGCACAGGGGATGTCATATCCATCTGGGGATCCATGCAAAGATTGAAATCACCTGCCACTTAAAATTGCCTTTTTTGAAATCCATTAACTTCCTCAGAGTATTTTTTAGGAATACCTTCTGGTTTCTTATTCGAGCAATAAATGCTTGCTAATATACAGTCTATTTCCTGTAATTTTCCCTTCAGAAACAGAAATCTCCCTTCTGAATCTACCAATCTGTCTTCCAGCTTAAACATTATATTTTTCGCAAAACCTATTGCCAATCCCTTGGCACGTTTAATTGGGGAATCTGCATAAAACCACATTGGATAATATCTGGAATTTAATTTCACATTTGATTCTTGCAACAAAATATGTCTCCTGTAAAAAAAAAAAAAAACACTGCAGAAAATCTATGTTGAATTTCTTGAAAAATCCCAAATCTCTTTCCAGGGCTATTTAACCCTTTAACACTAGGAGTCACAAAGTGTATCTCTTCCATTCTTCTCCTCTCCACACCTCTATCTTCCTGTCAGCACCTATGGTAGTGAGCTCTATAAAACCACAGCTTGGGGTTCCCCATGGCGCGGAATCTAAGCCCCAGCCTGCTTGTTCACCAGGGCCCCTGATGGTGGGGATGGACTTGGAGCAAGCTGGAACCAGGTCTCGGCCCCAGGTACACCCAGCTGAGATAGAGAAGACCGCTAGCGGGAACAGGGTACACCAGGAGTAGACACAGGAAATCCAGTTGGCAAGCCGAGGTCAGGACAGGCAGAAAACTAGCAATAGGTCAGAGCAGTATCAATCTGGATAGGCCTCCAAAGGAGCTGACACAGGAATCACTAGGGCTGCAAGGATGGAAGAAGCTCCTCACAGGAGACATAGGGAAGCACTCATAGTGTAGTAGGTAAAAATTATTTTATTCCAGACAACACAGGTGCATAATGAGTACAAATGTGTCTCCACCTTGGTGGAGCCCAGGACGCCGTTGACACTAAGCCGTCGGTGCCACGAGGAGGCCCGTCGGCCATCTTGATTTTCAAAGGGTCAGTGTGTTTGCTCATACTTGGCTATGTGATACTCATTATGCACCTGTGTTGTCTGGAATAAAATAATTTTTACCTACTACACTATGAGTGCTTCCCTATGTCTCCTGTGAGGAGCTTCTTCCATCCTTGCAGCTCTAGTGATTCCTGTATCAGCTCCTTTGGAGGCCTATCCAGATTGATACTGCTCTGATCTGTTGGACCATTTTCTCACCACATGAGGGCGTAGGATTTCCATCTTTCCCAGTTATTTCCCTGACCAGACCTGAGAGGAGAGGGGGATCTTCAGGATATATATATACACATGCATATAACCCATGCGCTTTCTGGTTAGTGTGAATTTCTACCATTTGCACTGGGAATCAAGGAGCACTGTTTTCACCGGACTGTGTCTATCATTATTTTTCATAAGAGCGCTGCATTTTTTCTATTTTATGAATTTTGGGACTTTTTATGTGTTTTCCTTTAATGTTCAGCTGCTTTATTTTGTTGATGAGCGCTTACTATATATTTTATTATCCTCAGAAAACTAGCAATGTCAAGAACAAAGCCGGGGTCGGTACACAGATAGACTATAAGCAAGGTCAGGAATGAAGCCGGGGTCGGTACACAGAAAGACTATATAGGAACCACAGGAGAAACACGTGGGAACTCCGACAACAGATGAATTTGCTCAGACCATGTGGCCCAGTCTGAGCACATCTTAAATAGACAGGCAGACAAGGAGGTAGGACAGGAAGAGATGGAAGGGAAGGACATAAAACCCAGGGAATAGCAGACACCACCCACAGGTGAGCACAGACAAACACACATGTGAAGAAATCAAGAGCAGCAAGGAGGTAAGAGTAAACACACAAGACGCTGCAAGCTAACTTGTGACAGTACCCCCCCCCCCCTCTTACGAGGTCTCCCCACTTTTTTAGGGCCAAAGTTAAGGAGAAACCTCTGATGAAACAATTCCACCAGACGGGGTGCAGAAACATCAGTAGAAGGAATCCAACACCTCTCCTCAGGACCATATCCCTTCCAGTCAATTAGATACAAGAGCTTCCCTAATGAATTTAGAATCCAAGATTTGCTTTACTTCATACTGATCCGAAGAACTTGCTATTGGGAAGAATGATAATGAGGATAGGGAAATCTGTTGACAATATACGGTCTCAGAAGAGAAACATGGAAAACATTAGGGATTCTCAGATGTGAAGGGAGGCGGAGTTTGAAAGCAACAGGATTGACCTGCCGAAGGATGGTAAGGGGACCAAAGAACTGAGGAGCAAATTTCATAAAGGGTACCCGTAAACGGAAACTCTTGGTAGAGAGCCAAACCTTGTCACCCGGGAAATATTTGGGACTCACCCGGTGATGACAATCTGCAGCTACTTTGTACTTAGAAGATGACCGATGTACACTCTTGGAAACATTTGCCAAAGAAGGAGTAAGACTAGGAGAACATACGACAGGAATCTGGACTGGAGCAGACCCCAATGACCAGGATGAAGGGTCTGGTGAGGAGGCTGCCAGGGAGGGCACAGGAGTAGGTGAGAAGGTTTTGATTTGTACAGTGGACAAAACAGGCTGTGCAGAACAGGAACCTGGGGTGATACAAGGAACAAAGGGCACTGTAGGATGTATGGGGACAGGACAGGGGACAGAAGGCACAGTAGGGTGTAGGAGGGCAGGACAGGGGACAGAGAGTACAGTAGCTACTAATGTGGAAAACTCAGCTGGATTCCAAGCAGCTGAAGGAAGTTTTGGGGTCTCAGCATGCAGAGCACATGAATCTGGGAACTCAGATGGTACAGAGGTCACAGATTTTGGGACCTCCAGCCAACCAGAAGGTCACGATATAAGAGCTCTGAGCTGCAACATATGTAAAGGGACCAAAGATTTGGGCAGCAAAGGGGGTAAGGAACTAGAGGTGGACAGCACCGGAAGGGAGCCCGCAATAGGAGTGGGCAGGGGAGCAGCCTTACTACAAGAAACATCTTGTAAGGTCTGGCAATGTTGAGAGAGCATCGAAGAGGTGGTGGCCACAGCCATGGGTACAGTGCGAGGTGGGCGGACAGAACAAGACCTAATTAGATGACCTTCAGCCCACAGTAAAGGCATAGACCGAATCTTAGGCAACGCGATCGCTCTTGTGGAGTAAGGTGTGTTCGACCTAACTGCATGGGCTCTTCAGACGTTGGTACAGTTGCGGAGGTAATTTTATCAGGGACCTTCTAGAAAACAGGAGCAAGAGAACCCACTGGAGGGTGACTTGGATGAGCCCTTTCCAGATCTTGCTCCTGGAAGCGGATATCGATCTGGATGCTAAGAGCAATCAAGTCATCCAGGGAGGAGGGTATGGTTCTTCCAGCTAGTTCATCCTTAATACGGTCTGCTAGACCCTGCCAAAAGGTTGCATAGAGGGCCTCATTATTCCATGCCAGTTCTAAGGCTAAGGTGCGAAACAGAACTGCATATTGTCCCACAGTCCTGCTACCATGACAAAGACGAAGAAGAGCTCCTGCGGCAGATGAAGTCCTGCCGGGCACATCGAATGTCTTATGGAAAGCTTGCAGGAAGGCTGGGAGGCTACCAATAGTTGGATCTCAAGCCAATGCTTCACCAGATAGGAGGGAAATCCTATACGCCACCTTGGAACGATCAGTAGAAAAATGGTGGGCTGCTAGCTCGAAGTGGATTGAGCACTGGTTGATGAAGCCCTGACAAGCTTTGAGATCACCAGGGATCTGGGATTGCCAACCATCCCTGCAGGCTGCAGCCCTCAAAATTTCTACTCGCCTGCGAATGGAAATAGGGTGGAGCTGGTGAATAGCGCCGGGGTTAGGGGTGTGTGTGTGAGGGGTGGTGGTGGTTTCGATGACAAGCAGCGATCTCCTGTATGGCTTTCAATGAAGCAGCTGAAAGCCACAGGAGGGAGAGGAGGAGATTCGACTTCCAGCTGCTTCATTTAAAGCCATACAGGAGATTACCAACGCCACCCCTCCCACACACCCGTAGTCCCGGTGCTGCTCGCCGCCCCCACTGCTGCATAGAATAGTTCAGTTTTCTTTCTGTCTCCCCTCCCGCCGCCTCCAGCCGCTGTGTTCTTCTCAGTGCCCAGCCCCTCCCTCCATCCTCCACACCAATAGGAGAAAAGGGGAGAGAGGCTGGATCTGCTTTGTCCCCTGTGCCCACCCACACTCCAGTCTGTGCAGCTTCAGAGGAGGTGTAGATGGGAAACGGAACACAGCAGCTGACAGTGACAGCTCTGATGCTTCTGAAGGAGTCTTGGTGAGTTTGACCTAACCTTCCATTCTTTCATCCCACCCCCCTCCCTTCCTTCCACCCTCACGTCCACCTCCCCCCTCCCTTCCATCCTTGCACCTCCCCCCTCCCTTCCTTACTTCCACCCCCCCTCCGTTCCATCCTTCCACCTCCCTCCTTCGTTCCATCCTTACAATCCCCCCTTCCACCACCTACCCCCCTTCCTCCCATCCATGATTTCCTTCCAACTCCCCCTCCGTTCCCCCCCCCCCCCGGCCTGCCTTTCTTCCACCCCCCTCCCTTCCTTCCATCCTTCCACCCCCCTTCCTTCCATCCTTCCACACCCTCTTCCTTCCACCCCCTCCCTTCCTTCCCACCCACTCCTTCCTTCCATCCATGCCTCCCTTCCTTCCACCCACCCCTTCCTTCCTTCCACCCACCCCTCCCTTTGACCCATCCTTCCTTCCTTCCACCCCTTCTTTCCACCCACCCCTCCCTTCCATCCACCTCTTTTTTCCTTCCTTCCATCCACCCCTTCCTTCCTTCTACCCAACCACCCTTCCTTCTTTCCACTCACCAACCCCTTCCTTCCTTCCTTTATCCCACCGCTCCCTTCCATCTACTTGTTCTTTCCTTCCTTCGTTCCACCCCTCTCTTCCTTCCTTCCACCCATTCCTCCCTCCCCTACTTCCTTCTACCCACCCCTTCCATCCACCTCTTCTTTCCTTCTCTCCATCCACCCCTTCCTCCCACCCACCAACCCCTTCCTTTCTTTCACCCACCCTTTCTTCCACCCCTTCCTTCCACCCACCAACCCCTTCCTTCCTTTCACCCCCCCCCTCCCATCACCTCTTCTTTCCTTCTAACCACCCCTTCCTTCCTTCCACCCACCCCATCCTCCCTTTCACCCACCCTTCCTTCCACCCACCCACCACCTTTACTTCCACCCACTCTTCCTTACTTCCACCCACCCACCCCTTCCTTCCACCCACTCCTTCCTTCCTTACAGCCATCTCTTCTTTCTTTACTTCCTTGCACCCACCCCTTCTTTCCTTCCACCCACCCCTTCCTTCCATCCATCCCTTCCTTCCATCCACCCAATCCTCCCTTTCACCCACCCTTCCTTCCTTCCACCCACCCCCTCCTTTCCTTCCTTCCGCCACCCACCTTTACTTCCACCCACTCTTCCTTCCACCCACCCCTTCCTTCCTTCCATCCACCTCTTCTTTCCTTCCTTCCATCCACCTCTTCTTTCCTTCCTTCCATCCACCTCTTCTTTCCTTCCTTCCATCCACTCACCCACCCTTTCCTTCCACCCACCCATCCTTTCCTTCCTTCCATCCACCTCTTCTTTCTTTACTTCCTTGCACCCACCCCTTCTTTCCTTCCACCCACCCCTTCCTTCCATCCATCCCTTCCATCCACCCCCTTCCTTCCTTTCACCATTTTTTATCAATCCACAGATTACTTGAGTCACCTAAGATAAAAACAAAGTATATTGCAGTATTCTGTAATACAATCTGAAAAATTATTTTTACATCATCAGACCAATATTAGCCATCCATTGGTCATGACTGTCCTACATAAGGTTTGCCCTCTGCCCACAATCCTATGCTTTTACCTTTAGCTGTCCTCCTTGTATGTCTTCCCTATGGGCCAGCACCAACAAATATGGTGCTGAGTGTCTCATCTCTTATCTTCCCCTACAGCCACTACGCACACAAGATGATTGGTATAATGGTGGCATGGATGCGTGCACCATGTATGTACACTATGCGGCTGCATTGCTTCATACATAGGGCAGTCATAAGACTTACCTATCCCTCTCACACATATATAGGCAGTCCATATGGTCTGCAATCAATCAGAAAACAGGGAACTAAAGTGAAAGTAATAGCCAGATGGTTGCAGAATGTATAGCTGCCTGTGGCCTTTCTCTCCCTGTTCTCTGATTGGTTGAGGACTGCATGGACCTCCGAGAAAACTGTAAAATGAGGATGTGTTCATAGCTGTTAATACAAGTAGGTAATAACCTTCACACTAGCATAAAGTCTGGGAGGCCTAATGGGAGAGGCAGAGGTTCCCCTAGAGCTATTAGGGGGCAAGTGGCTTCTGTATGCACACATCAGAGCAGGGGTCAGGGTGCAGCATCAAGAGACAGGACGCATCTACCTTTCTTTTAACCTTAGAACCTCCTTTGTCTCCCAGGAGAAGAGTATCTTGAATTCATCTTCAGCTACAAGGGCACCCTGCTTGTCCTCCTCATCCAAAGCTACTCCTACCATTACCTCACGAACTGGCATTGAGGGGTCAGCTGAATTATTAAAACACAGCGTCAGCCACTTGCTGCAAAAGGATGCACAGCAATTCATTGCATCATAGGTTGAGGAGGACAGCTACAGGAGCATAGAGAAAGGGAACAAAAGGCATGGAGGACCAATTGGCACAGATGTTTCCTGTAGATTCAGTTTGCAAAGTTGGCTCCTCCAGTGAGGAAAAGGTGTGATGATGAGGTTTCCACCCATACCTGGGTGTCAGATATAGTAATGGAGGAAATTGAGGGAGAAGCACAAGATCAGCAAAGCAGGATGTAATTTGGGGGATTTCACAGGGGAGTGAAAGGAACAGACACCCCTATTCCACCAGATAGCAGAGCTCCATGGTGAGGCAACTGTCATCCCCAGTCCACTCCACAGGGTTCACCTGTGTTTGCCTTTTTCAGCACATGTTGCAGACCACACCTTAGCTGTTATCAGTATCTGTCACCAGCGTTTCAAGCATAGTAATAGCATCAGTCATTTGGGTCCTGCATGTATGAAGAAGACATGACTTCTCACCACACAGCTCGGTGGGAGCAGCACCTGAAGGATGGCAGTAGACAGCAAGAGGGCCGCACTCTGCCTCCTTCTTCCATCTCCTCTTTCTGTAAGCAGAAATTGTGCTGCAATGTTTCTTAGCTGCTTCCCATCTGGCCCATGTACAGAAATGGCTGGACGGGAGCAGCACTGAGGCAGGTGGGTGTACCCGTACGTCCCCCTTCATCAGAGGCTCATGTATGGCTCACAGAGCATGCACCTGGGAGCCGATGATTGCTGTTGTGATCACATTAGCGCTGTGTCTGGGCGATCACATGGTATTGTTCAAACTCTGTCAGGGAGTCCTGAGGCCTCTCCAGGAGCTCAGTGAAAATAGTTTTCGAAGTGTGGCGTATCTGGTCAAGTTCCAGTGTTTCAGGTTTGCCCCGGACCTGTACATTCTTCCTTCACCCCGTTATTCAAATCCTCAATATAACAGATGAAAGAACAGATTTAACCACTTACCTACCAAGCACTTATACCCCCTTCTTTACCAGGCCAATTTTCAGCTTTCAGCGCTGTCGCACTTTGATTGACAATTGCGCGGTCATGTAAGATTGTACCCATATAAAATTTTTATAAATTTTTTTCTCACAAATAGAGCTTTCTTTTGGTGGTATTTAATCGCTGCCAGGCACTTTACTATTTGTGCTATAAACAAAAAAAGTGCAACAAAAATTGAAAAAAAAAAAAGTTTCTTTGTTTCTATTATAAACTTTTTCAAACAGGTAATTTTTCTCCTTGACTGATGTGCGTTGATGAGGCAGCACTGATGGGCACTGATAGGCGGCACTGATGGGCATTGATAGGTAGCACTGATGGGCACTGATAGGCGACACTGATGGGCACTGATAGGCAGCACTGATGGGCACTGATAGGCAGCACTAATGGGGTGTCATGGATAGGCGGCACTGCTAGGTGGCACTGAGACAGCACTGATAGGTGGCACTGACTGGAATTACTGCTGGGCACTGCTAGGCATTGACTTGTGCAACTGCTGGGCACTGACTGGTGGCACTGACTGGCAGCACTGCTGGGCTGCACTGATGGGCACTGGTGGGCGGCACTGCTGGGCACTGATCATCAGAGCACTGATGATTGGTGCCGATCCCTGCTATGACAACTGCCAGTTCTCTGCAGTACTTTCCTCACACTCTGACAGCGTGAGGAAAGTGCAGCCGAGAACCGACAATTGCATTTCCCGGTGATCAGTGTGTCATTGGACACAGCTGATCACGTGGTAAAAGGCCACTGTGATTGGCCTTTTACCACATCACGTGATCAGCTGTGTCCGTAGGACACAATGATCATGGAGATCGCCGGGGGCGCACCCCTGGGGGCACACAGGAGAGCGCATTCTGGGAGGACGTCATATGACACCCTCCCAGAACTGGCTGTCCGCAGTGTAGCCATCATTCGGCTATCTGTGGTTGGCAAGTAGTTAATGTCTGAGGCTATCGTTTGCAGGTCAGACATTTTCATTATTTACTGCATTAGGGAGAGTAAGATAGCATCTCCTACCCTGTTATAGTCCTGAGCCAGAGAGCCATGAGGCACGTTGGATGTTGCAGCCACCATAGAGCCTTGGCTGGAGGAGCTAGGTTGGGTCTGGAAAATTTAGGGTAAATTTGTACTGAGTTGTGAGTGTGGGGTTTTAAAAGGCTGAGCATATATGCGTACTTTGCCCATGGTGGATAGTCTTAGTTTAGGCTGTGGATTTCCTGCTGTAGAGCCAGAGCTCCTCTAACATGCAGCCATCCTCTTCATGTGCCAAACCACGCCTCCAATCCCATTTTGTATCCTACTAGAAAATTTTATGGATAAACATGAAATAAAATTGTAAAATATAAAAAGTAAGAAAAACCCTAATAAACCCAGCTAAACAGCAACATTTTCTGCTGAACTATGAACATGGGGGGTGCACAAGAAATAGGTAGCACAATACAGCACAGGATAGCACTGTATAGCAAAATCCTACCCCCCCCCCCCCCCCCATGGATTTTCAGCTCTCACTTCTTGCTGCTGGGAACCCACCTATTTATAGTGAGGAGATTATCACATAACAACGCCTCCATTACTGGTCCTTCTAGGCTAGCTGACCAAGGTTCAGAGGCCAGGCAGTGCATAATATTTACAAATTCAGGCTAGTGAATTCTCAGATTATCTTGCTGAGTCTGCGAACACGCAGGATTTGCCGCAAACTCTCAGTAGCAACACCCGAATGTCATCCCTACTCATCATTTCTCTACCTGCTGGACAGCCTGTGACTATGAAGCTGGCCATAGATGGATCAAAATTCAGCCGGTTCAACAGGGACCAGATGAATTATTAACTATGTGTGGCTGCCCCCGCTCTACAGACATTGATCTAACAATTGACTTCTGTTGAACATTCCTGTTGGTTAAATCTTCATTATCAGTCATCAATGTTACTGCAAGGAGGATTCCTTCAGTCATCTCACTGGTGTGGATGGGGGAATCTATTTGTTTTTTTTCAGCAGCCTGCTGGATGATTGAAAAAATAATAATTATTATTATTATTATTACATCGAGTTTATATAGCGCCAAAGGGTTTGCTCAGCGCTGTACAATAAGGGGGACAATACATGGCACAGTACAATAAAAACAGACAGCGTACGAGGGGTAAGAGGGCCCTACTCTTTCAAGCTTACAATCTAGGATAATGATCAATCTATAGCCAGGTAAGACATATTTTACCCTCCATGTCTTATCCACCCATTTCACCCCATTCCCCAGTCTATTCCCTCCATACCTTTGTGAATGCCAGGATAAGATGTCCCTCTGAAAAGACCAATTTTAGGTATGCTCCAAAGTGATGACAAAATCCTTTGGCCTCTGTGATTGGAGGTGATGGGATGGTGACCTAGAAAATGCAACACAGACAATGATCAGGGTAGAACAGACCAGATTGAGGACTTAAAAATACTTTGTTTTCTGCAGTGTTGGGTCATCAGAGCCAGTAAAGTCTTCTCTGCTGGCCTAAACATTGCCTAAACTATCAGACTCACTGACTTATGTTTTAGTATATTTTTTCATGAATGTGTTATTCCCAATATAATCTCTTCTCTTCATTTCATAGCTTTTCTTTTTGGTTTTGCTGCTTCCAGCAGTGTACGTTTTATGTTGGAGTTTTTATCCAATCATATTTCAGTGACACCATATTCATACTGTATAATGAATGACTCCAATCACTGGGTGAATGTTTCCAGATTTCATATCTCCCTTCCCTCACCCACCACAATGATAAGAGCTGGGGGATCTTTACTGTCACAACCAATGATAATAGCACACTGTTGTAAGACTTATGGCCAGTGCCCTTTGCTGGCAGCCCTGTCTATGGCCTCAGAACAGGATGTCATATAGTCATTGATCTGGAAATCACGGGATTTGATGGGATAATCTAAACCAATCCTAACTTGTACACCTGGATCTAATTATCTTCATTGGCTCTCAAGCCTTTACAAATTCTAGATTATACTCAGGACCAGGGCTTTCTTCAGCAAGAACTTGGTGGAACTCAGTGCTACCACCTCTGGATCTCATCCTCCACTCCCTGTTTACCACTGTCACTTGTATACACAGAAGCCTGGCTTCCATGCTTACAAGGACAGCTTGCCTCTCCCAGTGGCTCCACAGATACAAATAAGAAAGGAAGAGTCACCTACAGTGCAGGGAGATTTATAAAGGTAAAATGTGTGGAAGCTATGAGGGAATGGGGGGAGGGGGAAGATGAGAGCAGTAAAGGGGGATGTGCAGAGTTGGGAGATGGAGGGAATGGTGCAGAAGTCAGAGCTGACAAGGGGTGGAATTGAGATGTGTATGGAGGATGCAGAGGTAAGGGCCTGTGAAAGAGAGCTCAACTCTGCACTCTGTATGTGGTTTACCCCTGAACCCTGCACCCTGTACATAGCACCCCCCTGAACCCTGCACCCTGTACATAGCACCCCCCTGTACCCTGCACCCTGTACATAGCACCCCCCTGAACCCTGCACCCTGTACATAGCACCCCCCTGAACCCTGCACCCTGTACATAGCACCCCCCTGATCCCTGCACCCTGTACATAGCACCCCCTGACCCCTGCACCCTGTACATAGCACCCCCCTGACCCCTGCACCCTGTGCATAGCACACCCATGATCTCTGCACCCTGTACATAGCACACCCCTGATCCCTGCACCCTGTACATAGCACACCCCCGACCCCTGCACCTTGTACATAGCACACCCCTGATCCCTGCACCCTGTACATAGCACACCCCTGACCCCTGCACCTTGTACATAGCACACCCCTGATCCCTGCACCCTGTACATAGCACACCCCTGATCCCTGCACTCTGTGCATAGCACACCCATGCTCAGGACTGACTTACATTTCTGATCTCGGAGGTGTTCAGTATTAGTATAAAGATTGCCTTTATTCTTAGACAGACTCCTGATCCACCAATCAGAATATATTCTGTGGGAGAGGGTGGAGGAGAAGGTCCTTGTGCGGTATGATTGGTTGGTAGCACAATGGTACGATGTGTGGTGTTGTGG
Organism: Staurois parvus; assembly: GCF_062004578.1. Classification (NCBI taxonomy): domain Eukaryota; kingdom Metazoa; phylum Chordata; class Amphibia; order Anura; family Ranidae; genus Staurois; species Staurois parvus. Next base: position 8,886 of record NW_028320052.1, on the reverse strand, counting down.
TCGGCAGTATTTCTTTGACAATTCTGACACTGCGGAGTCGTTATATTCTGCATAGTAGTCGGTCTTGGTGTGACGGCCTCAATGCCTCCGGTGTACTCTGCAATACAAAGATGAGATGAAGACAGATGAGTGACATCTCAATGACGGCTACAGCTGAGATGGTTTTTGGTGACTAAATCAACAATCAATCGATCTCTTTTCATGGATCATAAATGATAGCAGCTTATTATTTGTAGAAGTTCCACATTTTGAGGTATATTTCCATAATAGCATTACAGGTCATCCTATCCCAATCCTGTCCATAACATGACAGGTCCTCTTACCCCAATCCTGTCCATAACATGAAAGGTCCTCTTACTCCAATCCTGTCCATAATAACATGACAGGTCCTCTTACCCCAATCCTGTCCATAATAACATTACATTACTCTCCAAAACCATCTGGGGTAAATGCTGCACAGTTGGTGGCACAGTGTTTGGTGGGGGGCACATTTAGGGTCCAGATGCCCTGTTTCGGGGGGGGGGGGGCTATGTGCGTGGTCTGGAATTGGTGTTTAGGTTAATTACAACAGAAAGCAGTCTGATCATTTCTAGGTCTTATTTCGGAGCACATCTTGTCTGGAATCCTGGAGAAGAATGGATCTGGGAGGTTGTGTACATCACCTGGATGGTTCTCCTGGAACCTGAAGTCTGATTTTCTTTATAAAATGGTGATCTGTGGACATTATTGAAGGATAAGTTCACTTTTTCATAAAATATATTAAATGCACATTTTTTGCAGATGCATTGAATATTTTTTTCCTGCAGAGCAGGTGCAATGCAGGGCTCCTGCAGACTCTCAGGATAGTTGTCTAGTTGTTCTTTTCAAAAAATGAAATCCATTTGATCCATTTGGCACTGATCCTGCAAACACCATCGGTTCTATTATTATTATACAGGATTTATATGTCGCCAACAGTTTGCGCAGAGCTTTACAATATAAAGGGGGACATTCCAATCACAGTTCAGTACAGAAGGAATAGGAGGGCCCGGATCATGGAGCTTACAATCTAAAGGAAGGAGGAAATGATACAAAAGGCGATAGCTCCAGGGGATGATCTGATGGAGGTGACTCAACTACAGGTCTTAGGTGGAGGAGGGGTAGGCTTCCCTGAATAAGTAAATTTTCAAAGATCACCTAAAGGCAGAGAGGGTGATGGCTGACCGCACATACTGGGGCAGCGAGTTCCAGAGGATGGGAGGGGCTCTTGAGAAGCCCTGGAGGTGAATGTGGGAGGAGGTGATGAGGGACCTGAAGAGCAAGATGTTTTGGGAGGAGTGGAGTGGGCGATTTGGACGATATCTGTGGATGACGCTGGTGATATAGCTAGGGGAAATGTTGTGGATGGCTTTGTAAGCTGTGGTTAGTATTTTGAATTTCATACGTTGGGTTAGTGGAAGCCAGTGAAGGGATTGGCAGAGAGGGGCAGCAGACGCTGATCGGTTGGTAAGGTGGATGAGTCTAGCAGAAGCATTCATAATAGACTGAAGGGGGGATAGACTGTGTAACGGTAGGCCAGTGAGGAGGAACTCGCAATAATCAAGGCGGGATATAACCAAGGCATGGATTAGTTGGTTTGTGGTTCCATTAGTCAGGAAGGTGAGAAGTCTGGAAATGTTCCGGAGGTCGAGGCGTCAGGATTTAGCCAGTGATTGGTTGTGGGGCTGAAGGAGAGGTCAGAGTCAAGGATTACACCGAGCACCCTGGCATGAGGGGAAGGACCAATGGTTGTGCTGCTGATCTCAATGGTAAAGCCATGAGTGGGGGGTCGGGGGGAGGAAATATTACAAGCTCGGTTTTGGAAAGTTTGAGTTTGAGGTCGTGGTGTGACATCCATGCTGATATGTTGCTCAGTAGATATATTACATTCCTCTGACAACTATCCTGCACCAGCTGTACAACCTGGCTGTGGATGTTGCTGGGTGACCTCAGTGTGGGGTCTTTGCGGACCCTTGGGGGGGGACTTCTGATGGCGGTTTTTGGAGGCATCAGTGGGTGATGGGAGAGGGTTTTTAACTAAATATGGCTGTTTGTGAACATTTGTATCAATATTGGATGAGTTCTATCTTGCCATCCTCTTCAGTCTACCCCTGAGGAAAGAAATATGTTTTCTGAAATGCGTCAGTCCTTCACTGAAGGATCCTTTCCTGTCTATTTCCTCCATCGGGATGAGGAGGATTTTCATTTACATCAAGCTGACACTCACATATCTCTGTATTCAGTCAATCAGTGTTTGTAATAACACACATATAGTATGTCTGTCATGTGATTTGTATGAATTTGTAATAAAATGACTCGGTATTTGTAGTATTAGTTCCGTTGCCTTTAACCCCTTTCCTGCCGAGCATTTCCACCCCCTTCCTGTCCACACCAATTTTCAGCTTTCAACGCTGTCGCACTGTGAATGAGAATTACGCGATCATGCAACACTGTACCCATATTACATTTTTATCATTTTTTTTTTTTAGACAGATAGAGCTTTCTTTCGGTGGTATTTAATCAGCTCTGGGGTTTTTATTGCTTGCTAAACAAACCAAAAACAATTGAAAATGTTTAAAAAAAGAAACATCTTAGTTTCTGTTATAAAATTTTGTAATTAAGTGATTTCTTCTCCTTCACTGATGTGCACTAATGAGGCTGCACTGATGTGCACTGATAGGCGGCACTGATAGGCTGTACTAATGTGCACTGACAGGCAGCACTGACTGGCAGCACTGATAGGTGGCACTGAAAGGCAGCTCAGATGGGCACTGATATGTGGCATTGATGTGCACTGGTAGACACTGATATGTGGCATTGATAGGTGGCACTGACTGGCACTGATAAGTGGCATTGGACACTGACAGGTGGCACTAATGGGGCAACACTGATCATCAGTGCCCTGATGATCAGTGTAGATGTCCCCTCTGAGTAATGCCGATTACCGGCTCTCCTCTCCTCTGTCAACGTGACAGTTCGTGAGAAGAGAAATGCCAATAACTGGCATTTCCTTATTTACATGCAATCAGCTGTGATTGGACACAGCTGATCATGTGACAGAGCCGCCGTCTTCATCTTTTTTCTGTTGATTGGTGATCCGCTGTGTCCCAGAACACAGCGCAAAACTGATCGCCACGCTGCGCACCCTTGGGGGCGCGCATGAGCAGTTAGAGGGGGAGGACGTCATATGATGTCCTCCCAGAATAAGAGAACCGCCTTGCTCGGTCATTTCCTTATATGGCGGGCGGGAGATGGTTAAAGTCCCACTTCTTCCTCAGGATGATCGTTCATTTTGTTTTCAAAAAGTGACAGCAGGTGGGGGGAGAGGATCCTCTGCCTGTTGTCACAGAGCAGGGGAATCAGTGGAATTGGCAGCAGGAGCTGGAACATAATATTGGGTCCTAGAAACAAGGCGAGATCACATCTGATTCTGAAGGAGATTGTATGTGAAGCAAGGTGGAGGTTTATGTGAACATTCATATTTGGGGGGAGACCTTTACAGAAGAGCTCTGCAGAATAAGCAACTAGACCTGCGAGATTCGTTTCATTATGAATCACAATTCTGACAAAATGTCCGTTATTCGTAGATTCGTATGTATCTGAATTTCTGAATCACAATAGTAAACAAATTTCAATGAATCCAAACAAATTATCCGGATTCCGATACAAAATTGCACTTGAATTTGAAAATGAATTTGAAATGGAAACAAATTGAAATAAATATAGTAAGGTATAAAAGTGAAATAAGCTTTATAGAATAGAATAGAAAATAAAAAGAAATGAATAGCATAAAACATAACAGAATAGAATAAAACAGATCAAATATACTGTAACCATCTTCCAAAATTTAAATTTCAAAGTTCAAATGTCAAAATTTGGATTTCTAAATTCAGCCCAATTTGAAATTAATGAATATAAGAAATTATTTCCGAAAAGGGATAATTCTAACATACCGAATATGAGGAAACAAAATGAATACCAAATCCAAAGTGAAACAAAACACGGAAACAGTCCTTGAGCTTGGCTTAATGATTTTATTAAAGGATTTAGATTTTGGATGGGGTTGAGGGGTGTATATGATGCCCAGGGAAACTGTGACTTAGCAACAGTCTCTCCTTTAATAGCATGCTAGCTCTCTGGTGTACCTCCTCCAACCCCATATGAATCCTCCTCTTCATCCAGCTGTCTGAGTGAATCCCTGGGCAAGGGGACCCAGAAGCTGCCACTTTTAGTAGAGCATGCCCAGAGGAGAAGCTAGTTGGGTTTTCCACCTGACTACCCTCTCCCCTTATCCAGCCCAGGGGGTGTAGGATTCCTCATTCTGTCTCTCCTGTGAACTTGATGGGTTGGTGGCTGCTTCCAGGCAATATGCTGGGCTGGCTCCTTCCCTGCTCCCCAGGTTGTCCTCTCTCAGGGGACAGTGAGGCAGAGAGTGCCTCCTTTCAAGATCCTGCCTGTAGGTAAGCCCCTCTCCTGGGCCCCCTCCCAGGCTCCACACTCCAGCCTTCAGTTCATCTTCCACCTGACACTCTGACCACTTCCTCCAAGGTCCTGCAGTATGTAAAGGTTGCCTTGGTCACCATGACACACTTTCTGCCAGGGGATTTGCCGAGGTCCCTCAAGTAAGTAGATCGAAGCTTCCTCCCCTCCTCCAGAAAGCTCTCAGGTTTCTAGAGAGGTGGGAAGCCTCCAGAGCTCTGACCTTCAGAATCTCCCTGCCCTGTTCTAGGTAACCTGACTACCTCACTCCCAGGCTGACTCATCCCAGGCTGCTACTCAGCTTCTACCTAAAAAACTAGCTTGCTCCCCCTAGCTAAGTTTAGGGGCACTACAGTTATATTGAATTTCAATTTAGGGTGGAATATATAAATATTGATAAATGGTGGATTTTATATCAGACACTGAGTGGGGACACAAATGTTTTATTATTTGATATATTAGAGTTGTTAAAGTGCACTAAGGTAGCACTAGAGCCGCACATTTATAATATTGTCATCCCAGTGTGACTTACCTCTTGGGAAATGGTCCCCATCCAGTGTAAAGGCCTGAACCTGGACATCCAGGAGCACAAGACTCAATCTGTGATCAATCCTCAACATTACTTCTTCACAGGTAAATGGATGTCCAAGTGGGGTCACCAAGGTTTTTAGAGACATGGATTCTTCTATGAGGGTCCCATCTGTAAACCAAAAACATACAGATAGGTTACATCTGAACATGACTGCCAAGTGTAGGAAGACAAAATGATGTGTGGTCGGGGGATGGTAGACATAGGAAACAAGGCTGGACATGGCTAGGTGGTACGTGACACCACCTTTAGACACCTAAATTGAACTGATAGAAGAAATATAAAACTGCAGTGAGCGCTCTCAATAGTTAGCAGCTGAACATTCAAGGAAAAATGCAAAAAAAGTCCTAAGAAATGTATATAAAAAATGCAGCGCTATCTGGTATTACTATATCATAAGTGGTTGTGGTGATATCCAAACATGAGTGAAGGAAATAATAAATGATTAACAAAAGGTCACAGTCCAGTAAAAAAGGTGCTCCTTGATTCCCAGTGCAGATGGTAGAAATGCGCACTAGCCAGAAGCGTATTGGTAATACGCATGTGAGTAAATATCCTGAAGATTCCCCTCTTTTCTGGTCTGATCACGAGTAAGAAACTGGAAAAAGTGAAGATGAAGCGCCCTCGTGTGGTTGAAGATGTGGTCCAGCAGGTCAGAGAAATCTGCCAAGATGTAGTTCCCCCTCTCAGGAGCTGACACAGGAATCACTGTGGGGCTGTAAAAGTTGAAAGAGCTCTTCGCAGGAGACACAGGGAAAAACTCATAGTGTAGTAGGTAACTGACTATTATAAAAGCAAGGGTGTATAGTAAAACCGCAATGGTGCCAGATATGGGTGAACAAACTGACCCTTTAAATACAAAGATGGCCGCCGGGCCTCCACGTGGCACCGGCGTCGTAGTGTCCACGGTTTCCTTTGCTCCAGAAGCGTTTCGTGCGCACGCACTTCTTCAGGTAGAGCAGAGGACTGATAGAAAATATATATATATATATATAATATATATATAGTAACTGGCGCATGCGCCACTATCACGGCGCCATCTTGCCAGAGTCGGAACGGCCGTGTTAACCAAGTGCGCATGCGCGGACGCCATTTTACCATGGGTATAATATACGATCGTAACGAGAATGTCAGAGACAGAGCTCGGATCGTGTGTGGGTGGCAGATGATGCCAAAAGGTGCATGGTGCTTGAAGCAACTCCGTTTATTTGGTATTCAGAAGATAATACTTCAATGGAGGTATACACCACAATTGTATAGTGCACGAGAGAAGGGAATATAATCATGCACTGAAAATGTGTAAAATGACATTTGTAATTAAAAGTAGTAAATGGTCATTGTATATAAAAAGGTAAGTATTAAAATATATATATCAGGTATGGGGAATTATTATACTTATGGAACCTGATAAGCATATAGGGAGGATTTAAATAGAATTACAATTAGATAAATGGAGATTAAATAGTCGAAATATGTGTCAAAAATAAATAAATTATATATATATATAAAAGAAACCCTCATGGTAAAAAAGCATAAAAAGATCATACATGGTACATATCCCACATAAAGTGGGTTAGGCAGAAATTATATACAGTGGCTGAAAAACATAAGCGTGTATAAAAAACACGCACATACCTAAAAAGTGGCTAAGAGACGTAAATGCATGTGTAGTAAACGTATGTCATGGACATGAAACAAATGTGTGATCCATTGTCTCACATAATATAAATAATAAAATAAGGTAAAATTGGAGGTAAAGACTGATCCAATGGCCTAAAAGCATGTACAATAGACGCACGTGCTAAATGTAAAGGTCATGATAGTTTATATATAAATGTGAAAGGTAAATGTATATATCCATCTAATTTGTGTAAAAGTAACAGTCATGAAGAATGGAACCACAGTAGTACAGGTAAGTATAAAATCAGCTAAAAATGGACTCAACTGTTATCGATAAAGCAGTTGACGTCCAATTCAATATTAAGTCCCGCTGGGTGAAGAGTGTCCAGATCATAAATAAATTTTGTCTCTAGTTGTGAGACGGCCCTGGTTTTAAAAGTTCCTCTCCAATGTGAGGTTACCGTATCTATGCCTACAAATCTACAGATCTCTATTGTGGTGTCTCCTATAACGGAGGGACAAGGAATGTTCCTTGTATCCTTTCTTTATATTGTTGATATGTTCGTGGAGGTGATCCCTAAGCCTCCTGGTTGTTCTCCCTACGTATTGTTTTAGGCAGGGGCATTCTAGTAAATATACCACATCTGCTGTTGCAGCAAATAAATTTATCAATATTGTATGATTTGCTGGTCTGGTTGGAGACAAAAGTATCTATCCTTTTCCTCTTGCCATTACACTTACAGGCAATGCACTTATTACACGGGTAAAAACCCGTGTAAATAAACAGAGTGGGAGGTGGTGTGGGTGTTGTAACAACATTGGGAGCAATTTTGTCCCTTAAGGTGGTGGATCTCCAGAAAATAACCTTGGGTTTTTCTGGGAGTATTCTCGCCAGAGTGGAATCTGCCTTCAGAATCCCCCAGTTTTTATTTATTATGTGTCTGATAGATCTGTGTTGGACCGAAATGTTGTGATGAATGGACAGACCAAATCTTTAGGTGGTTTGGTTTGGGTCCCCAATAACTCACCCCTATTCATATTAGCTACCGATTCCACAATATTAGTCAAATTCTCTGTGTTGTAGCCCTTTTCAAGGAATCTCTTCTTGAGAATGTTTGCCTGTGTGTGGTAAGTATTGATATCTGTGCATTTCCTCCTTAGTCTGAGGAATTGTCCTTTTGGGATGCCTAAAAGCCAGCTGGGATGATGGCAACTTCCTAGGGGAATAAAACTATTACGATCTGTGGTTTTAAAAAAGGATTTGGTGACAATACGTCCGTTAAGATTTAGTAAAGTAAGATCTAAAAAAAAAAAATCAATTTCAGTGCTACTATTAGAGATGAGCGAATTATTCAAAAATTCGATTCGGCTGATTCGCCGAATTTGAGGAAGAAATTTGATTCGATGCGAATTTATTCGCTACGAATTCAACTTATAAAAAGGCTTTCTAGGCTTCAGAGAGCCTTTAAATTAGTGCAGAACACTGTACCTTTAATTTAAATGCCCTTGGAGATGAGGAAGGAGAAGGAGAAGGATGAGAAGAAGGAGAAGGAGAAGGATGAGAAGAAGGAGAAGGAGAAGGATGAGAAGAAGGAGAAGGATGAGAAGAAGGAGAAGGATGAGAAGAAGGAGAAGGATGAGAAGAAGGAGAAGGAGAAGGATGAGAAGAAGGAGAAGGATGAGAAGAAGGAGAAGGAGAAGGATGAGAAGAAGAGAAGGATGAGAAGAAGGAGAAGGAGAAGGATGAGAAGAAGGAGAAGGAGAAGGATGAGAAGAAGGAGAAGGAGAAGGATGAGAAGAAGGAGAAGGATGAGAAGAAGGATGAGAAGGGAGAAGGATGAGAAGAAGAAGGATGAGAAGAAGAAGGATGAGAAGAAGGAGAAGGATGAGAAGAAGGAGAAGGATGAGAAGAAGAAGAAGGATGAGAAGAAGAAGAAGGATGAGAAGAAGAAGAAGGATGAGAAGAAGGAGAAGGATGAGAAGAAGAAGAAGGATGAGAAGAAGGAGAAGGATGAGAAGAAGAAGAAGGATGAGAAGAAGGAGAAGGATGAGAAGAAGAAGAAGGATGAGAAGAGAAGAAGAAGAAGGATGAGAAGAAGGAGAAGGATGAGAAGAAGAAGAAGGATGAGAAGAAGAAGGATGAGAAGAAGGAGAATTCCAAGCCGGCAAAAAGTGTATCT